>NW_020450665.1:3670290-3937912 GCF_003343035.1 Apteryx rowi | reverse complement strand
CCCCTTGGTGAA
This sequence comes from Apteryx rowi, assembly GCF_003343035.1. NCBI lineage: Eukaryota > Metazoa > Chordata > Aves > Apterygiformes > Apterygidae > Apteryx > Apteryx rowi. Next base: position 3,937,900 of record NW_020450665.1, on the reverse strand, counting down.
GCCATGCTGACTACTCCCGATTACCTTCTTTTCCTCCACATGCTTGGAGATAGCCTCCAGGATGAGCTGCTCCATCACCTTTCGAGGGATGCAAGTGAGGCTGACTGGCCTGTAGTTCCCTGGGTCCTCCTTCTTGCCCTTTTTGAAGACTGGTGACGCCGCACCGGGCCCGAGCAGAAGCAGCAGCGGAAGAGACGCCGGGGCGGGGGCAGGACTCCTTGCAGTTCAGAACTATCTCTGAAATATCATCAAAGAAATAAAGGAAATGGCTAAAATTCCATTAAAGCAAGGTGACAGTGCATGAGGAGGTACAGTAAGAGAATAATTGTCTTGTGGAGATAGCAAATTGGCTGAGTAGAAAGCTGCTGGACAAGTTACACCAACAGTTTAACCACTTGGGCATTACAAAGAAAATGGCTTTCAAGAGATGCAAGCTTTTCATCTTCCCTTTATAACTGAGCTGAAAACACACTACCAAATTTAGTCAATGGGAAGTGTCAACCTAGCTGCTAAAAGAAATAGGATGAAACAAAAACAGATTTCAGTTTAGGTAAAGATGTATTTGTTGAGATTCAAGTTGCATAGGCATCTTACTCTTCAAAGCCATCTAAGTTTCTCACAGCTTCATAATGCATGTTCAAAGGCTGCTGGAATTCACACCTCAGTCTTTGCAACAGGCACAATGGACAGAAGTATCTGTTGACAGTAAAGCTATGTTGCCAGTCAAATGACAGGCAAACACCAAGAAAAGAAACAGAGGACCAAAGACAGTAGTCCTTAAAAATAGCTTGTTGTATGGAAGGAGGAATGGTCACTGGTCTTCGGAGGCATGTATTTGCACAGACTGTATATATAAACAGGTCAGTTCCACTTTCCTCCTTCAAATAACAGTCTCCGAGAGCAAAGCTAACAGGATTTTATCCAACACAAATAATGGAAGGAAGTTGCCCCTTACATTCACAGGTGGCTTTATCTTATGTTCTTATGAGATGCGATTGCTCTGGCTCCAGTTAAGCCATGACAACATGACAGTGTATTCTACATTCAACAACTCAATATAACCACAAAAGCCTAAAACAGATTGCTCAACCCTCACAGAACAACTGAATGCTCTCTGGATAAGAGGTCAACCTCTCTAGTTGCCAGTTATTTTTAACTGTGACCAAGAAAAAAAAAAAAAAGAAAAAGAAAGAAATTTCTAATGCAAACCAGTAGTGTCTTAATAGGCTTCTTTCTGAAAAGAACTGAGAAACAGCAAATTGATACTAAACTGTAGAAGTAGCATGCATATATAAATTAGAGAGGGAGGAAGAGCAGGGAAAAAAAAAGTTACCACAAAAGTAAGTAGTAATAATGCCAGCTGTTCCATAGGGCAACAAAAGAATGCTTTTGGAGAAGGAAAATGAAAGATTGTCACAATGATAACATGAAGTATGATGACATCAGCCCATCTGTATTACTTCTGGCAACAAGYGAACTTAGTGCCATTAAGTTCTTGGATTACTAAATTTGCTATTGTAGCAACTGTAACTGATAGTCATACAGCTTAAACAGAGGAGCTAGAAGATTAACATACATCAATCAGATGGTTTTGACTTTGTTCCTACTGGACTAACTCTTTGGACAAATATTCTCAGTTCTACACCTGAAACTCCAAAGTAGCTGAAATTGCATATGTATAAAACAATAAAGGGAACAAGCACTCTATTTCTAATTCTGGTATCTCCAGTTCAATCTGTAGAGAAATTCTTCAGTAGTTTTAATGGAAGAATTTAGTGCATAGTTCAGAACACACTCTTATATTTGAAAAGCAGGGAATCTCTTTTAAACATGAATTTGAGTGCACACACTGAGATGAGAACAGATGATGACAAATGAAAATAGAGCAAAATTTCTTAAAAAAATAAAAATTGGAAACTCCAGCTCCATTAAAATGTACAGATTAAAATCTTAACAAGCCTATTGTTGTCAAAGTTTTTTCAAGCTCTTTGCTGTGCCGAAGCAGGCTAGGTTTCATCTCCTGGGAAGTCTTAGAGCTGCACTCATTTGTCTAGATTTCTCTTGTTACTTCTTACACACTGAGTAAGCAAGATTCAAATATTTCATTTGCATATTCTTGTTTTTGCATGGAATCCTGTGCCATTCTGGTGCAGCGTAACTATTGAAATGCTAAATGGGTGCCTCACTCTGAGCCAACCTCTGTCCTTAGCAACAGTTTATGAATATATTTTATTATTTTAATGAGAGATCGAAATAGCACAAATACTTGGCAATGTTGTAATAACATGGCTACATTTCTCATTCAAATGAAACAGCATTAGATACAAAATGTTCATTAAAATAGCATTTGTGTCTGACTTAACCTTAAAAACAAGATAATTCAAAGCTAAGGCCAAGTTCTAACTCATTGGTTGCAGTGTGCACTGCAACCAATATGATCTCTATCTTAACCTACGGGTAAACAGGAAGAATATGAATTGCAAGAACTAGAAAGAGTTTGGTCAGCAAAGATTTAATCCCAGTTTCTTTGCATTAGTATCAAGYTCAGACAGTAAATGTTTTTTTTCCAAGATATTTTTAAGTTTCCTTTGTACTATATTTTCAGAGTCGTAAGGCCAGAAGAAATTAGCCATTCTGATAGTCTAATACTACCTTTACAATTTTTGCCATTGTACAGTATAACTTCATTCCTTTTGAAAATCTCAAATATCCCTAAATTTCTAATGTTGGCTTCTCAAGAGATTATAGTCGTTTAATGCAAAAGTTATAGCCAATTCTGGTACACAATAGAATTTGATCTAATAACCTTGCTAGAGTTGACTACTGCAATATAACAGTTTTTACAAATACAAAAGTCATTACAAAGCTTCTTCAAACAGTGAAAAAAAAATACTGTTTTAGATATTCCATTTAGTTGAAGGGAAAAAATGGCCAGAAAGAGAAGAGAGGCATGTATAAACACCATGTACTTGTATACACCTAGTGGCCTTTGTCAACTGAGAGAAATAAATAGTAGTCTGCTCTGAATTGCCCAGTGAAGCAATTCTGTGCTCCATCATAAGSTTCCTGGGGATCCTGCTTCTCCCCATTAACTAGGTAGAAGCCTAGACTCATGACTCAGGTGTTTTAATTTAAATATTTCAAGTGGTTGATGTGAAAAATGAGCTCAGTTACTTTCAGAGGGCCTTTAGTTGTATGTAACAACCAGATTATGATTTTTCTAAAGTCATTCGTAAGTTAGATGTCCATTTCCAATGGAAAGTCAAACATGCTTTACGAAAAGATGGTGTTATTGTTTATCTGGAGTATACCAACAAAGCAGATACACAGAGGAAAAATGGCGCACAAAGGATCTCACACACACACACACACAGTCAGCAAAATTTGGACTTGCCAACTCATTTTACAGGTGGGAATGGAAGGGGCAGTTTTTTCCTTTTCTCCCACCAAGTAAGCATGTCTCAGCTTCATTCAGATCAGCCCCATGGATGTCTGGCCCTAGGATTAGGCATTTGGTTCACATAAATAACCCTCCTGATTGCCTGAATCAGAATTTGGCAAGAATAACATATTAGTTCTATCATAATGCTCATCACTGTAGTGCTTGCGCAACTGCCAACAATACATTCAGCAACATGGTATAAACCTGTCTTGGGCTTGCTCTCTATTCTCAGGAGAAAGTAGTATATACTGGAGAGTGTGTGTGTGTGTATGTGTGCGCAAGCATGCATGCATTCTTGGATTTTTTTTAACACATACACACTCACTCTTTTAGATCTATGCTAGATAAAGCACAGTCAAATAAACACACTTTGCATTTGAAGCCAAAGTAGGGAGGGGATATATGTGATCCATAGGGGATCACAAAGCTGTTGTACTGCTTTGGGCCAGCCCTCCAGAAAGTTCTTGCTCCACCAGTACTGAGCTACCAGATACGAAACGTGCATACTGTATATGCGTTTGACTGACTAACTACAATTGGAACAAGTTTTTCCATTTCATATTTTTCCTCTGCAGTATTAGCTGGAAAGAAAGTGTCCCTTGGGATCCTCAGGGTTATATAACAGTTTTCTAGATATTTCTGCTGAATGCATTCAGAATGTATTAACAATATATATATTGACTTCACATTTCAGGCAACATCAAAATTTATTGACCCTTGAGGTAAATATTAATCTCAAGCTAGACTCAGTCAATTATTTACCAGTTGGTTCAATACGTCTTGATGATCATCTTAAGATGATTCAATACATACTTGATATGCAAGAAAGTTTATTATACTGTTACATGGTTTTTAATGTACTGTTCTTTCTATTTTATCTTAGCAGATAAAGTTTCTAAGTGGTATTTTGATAAATAATTTTGTCTGGTTTTAGTTGATATTCTTTATCATGATAAAATATGTATACTTTAAGATTACAGAAGATAAAGTAAACATGCATAATGAATACATAGTCCTGCACAGCAAGCTTGGGGAATGAAGAGTTTAGCACCAGTAAGTTTTGCTTAGTGATGAATTCAAAAAAACTCCACAGATAAAGTACACAAGTGTCATCTTAAAACAATATATATATGTGTGTGTGTGTGTGTGTGTGTGTGTGTGTGCATATATATATCTTTAAAAACAATTTTTTTTTTGTATTCACTAATTTGAAATAAGGAGAGGAACTGATGCAGTAATATGAAAATGATTAAAGAGGCAAAGAGTTTTCCATAATTACAAAAATCTGAGCAACATATCCCCAGAGAAAAAATAAGGATAGGTGGACACAGAGTCATAAAGCTCATAGATCTGTAAGTCTCACCATGGAGAATTCAATCCACTAGTCTTTCAACCCCTTTGCTTAAAGCATAGCTCAGAAAAAACTCTGCCCACCAGCTTCACACTGCTGTTGTTACTAGAGGCAAAAACCCTACCATTGGATCACACACACCATTAAGCTCTGAAAAGCACCTAAATAAGGTCTGCTACGGACTGAAGCGCCTTATGATCACTTAAGCTGCATTCTCATAGCTCCTGTGGGCCTGACTGGTGAAATCAGAAAAGCYGTACAAACCCAGTCTCTCTCCCTGCTCAAAGTTTTACCATCAAAAAAAAGAACATGAAGCATGAGATAAAACTAATGCTATTTATTTAGGCCAAGAGCAAGGCTTTTTTGACACACTCCGCAGAAAGATCATCCCCCTGACTACATCCTCTATATGCCTGATGGGGGACTCTGGCACCATACGCACACATCACCACGTTCACACAGGCTCCCAGGTGTTCAGAAGTAAAGTGAGGGCACAAAACAAGTAAGCAACTTGACAAAGGTCATGCATCAAGTTTCGCCCATGGACCAAGACTGTTCAAAGCTTTGTGCCATTCATTCTCTGTAAGAGATCTCGGGTTTTGGAGGGCAGGGAAGGGGGAGRCCATCACAGCTAGCTTTCCCTGGTATATTGCTGAAAGCTACGATTCTAATAGATTTTAAATAGTAAAGTCTATTTTACACATACATCCCAACATAGACCCACCGAAGTTATCATATGTTAAAAAACAACTGTCAGATACATTTCTTTGTTCCACTTCTGGAAGATTGTATTTCTGAACTTGGTTTGGAATTTAACAGTAATGTTTCTCATGAAACATAATATCAGGACAAGACCAATACATTTACCAATAAACATTGTACAGGTGTTGTTCCAAGAACGCAAAACAAACCTGAACTTTGAAGCCTGTATTATTTCTTTAACATCAAGAAATATTTCATATGACAAAAATCACAAGGCACCGACCTGGATAGGCTTATCATTGTGTATGAAACAATGAAAAGGGTTCTGAAAAGCAAGGGAACCCGAAACATCTGTCTGACTAGCTTCAAACACAGCACACACACTGCTATCAGCAGACAGAGACAAAATTCAATGTTTTCAGACTGGGCCATTTTAAAATTTGGGAACTCTGACAACACAGTTAAACCCTGAATTGTATATTTAGAATAGCAGACCTGAACCTGCTTACTGTTTTTCCACACATTTCCACAAGAGTGATAGTGTCCCTCAAGAAGAAGCTAAGCACTCAGAGCATTCCAGATGCCTGGATATACAAAGACGAGATATGGGTGTAAAAATACAAATACAGGTACTTGAAATTGAAAATACACATAAATTTACTGTTTACTGCTCTACATCRTTACACACTGGATTACCTATAGTTTTTGTGTAGTTTACACAAAATCCATTAGTTAGACCTGCAGTTTAGTATGGACTCTTAGAAGTCAGTAGACTACGTCTGGCTACAAGAACTAGGAAAGCACACCTACATTCAGTAAGCTTTCATTTTATGGATCCCCTGGAAGATTACAAACTACTGAGGAAGGTCCTCTCTATTATTACACAGGCCAGAAAACAGAATCAAAGTTGTAAATCAAACATACAAGAAGAAATTTGAGCTAGAACTACATAAGTGCTTATTAGCAGAAGATAAATACTCTTTCGCAATTTCCCTTAGTCCTGAAGCATGTTTGGGATTACTGTAAACCTTAGGGATCACAGAATCTTCTGGTCTGTTTCCTTTGTCTCCCATTTTTAACTCAACTTTGCTCCCTCACTTCTGTGGTTAACACCATCAAATACCATTGTCTGAAGTACATCACAAAAACAGCTGCACTTTCCAATGCAGCAGAAAACAAAAARTTAGAACTTATTCAATATAGACTTCAACAACAACAATATAAAAGTATGGGTTTTTTGCACAGGAAACCAGAATAACATACCTAGTGGCAGGGAGCAGGGAGGGGGAGGGCAAGCACAACTCTGGCAAGATTAAGCATGGGACTACGTGAGTGAAACTTAGTCTTCCACTTAGGTGAAGTGGATCTTTCAAGTGCTTCTGTAAGTAGCCCATGTCACAGATTTAGTGCTTTTATTGCATGTGTACATGATGCCAATAAGTCCTGCTCAGTCAAACCCCAGTAGGAAATCTCAAAGCTGAAGAAAAAGAATCTCCCAGACAGAAGAGTTTTGTCCTTTGAGTAAACATATATGCCAAGGGCAAAGACATCACAAGATACTTTGAAAAGCACATTCAAGAAGACTTTCTTGGATTATTTTACTTAAAGTAGGCATCAGCAATCTGGTGATGAGGATAATCCTTAGCAGGGTTCTATTAACCATTAAAAAAAAAAAAAGAGAGAGAGAGAGAGAGAAATCAGACAAAAAAATTGTATCAGATCTGCTGTCATTTAAAATATAGGAAATAAAGACAACCCAGGAAAATGTTTTTAGTTATTCAAAAGCCAAGAAAAGTTTCCTATAACAATCATCTGTCTATTGAACGGAGAACAGGCTAATGAGTTGATAGGAAATATCCATTAAGGCCATTCAGGCTAGAGCCGGGTAAGAGATGTAATTCCCCCTCACACACACACTTTTGTAGCAAATGTAATCTCCATTATATTGGTGCACATTTGAAAAAATCTGTGCAAATGCTGCAGCTTGGGTTTTATCTTGTGCTACATATGTGCCTTACATATAGTAAAATCTACAGGAGTGTAGGGAGCTACCTTTTACCAGTCTTCACCTCTACTTTAGTATAAAACAAGCCCATTGTTTTGAAACAGACTATTAAAAAAATTAAGAACAATTTCATATGCTGCATATATTCTAATTCTTTAGCTGCAGTTTCTGAAGATCTTTTTTTTATTTTCCAGCTCTTGAGGTTCATGAATCAGACTTCAGCAACAAGCAATGTCAGCTCCACCAGTAGAAGTTGAAACTTCTTGAACAATGTATTAATTTCACCAAAATAAGCTTTAGGGCTAAAGAATTATTAATCACCAAGTCAGTCAAATGCAATGATATAATGAATTCAGCAGTACAAAAGAAAATGTGTTCCTATGTTCAATGGAGAAAAAGAAAAATATATATACAAACAGGCTTTGGTAAAGAAAGAACAAAAACAAAAGTGTCAACTGAAGCAAATATTAAACTACAAATTCATAAATTACACTTTTCTATAGGGAATTAGAAAAATTACTAAACAAAAAATGATTACGTCTTCCAGATAAAGAATGTGAGGTTTTTGAACATACATTTTACAGAAGAGTAAGTCCAAAAATCCTCTCATACCCCAGTCTTGGAAAATATCCAATTTACCAGAAAAGTAAAAAAAAAAAATCTGAGTTTCATAGCTAACACCTTTCAGCATGGTTCCCCCCAAAAAAGAATACTGTGTACTTAAAAGAAAGCTATTACATTATGTGAGTGATGAGGCATGTACTGTCACAAAAAAAAGAATATTTTCCATAGTATAAATAGTTAGATACTTGCTCAAGAAAACAGTTCATGAACATTACTGCTGTCAACTAAACACGTGCAGCAGGTTCAACAACATGATTCCAAAAGGAGTAAGTCTGTCAATACAGCGCACAGACTAGCCCAGGTGGGAAAACCCACAAGCCATATTTCTCTGTTAGTTCAGCCCTACAGATAAGCTTAAATCTCCCCATTAGTGAAGGCAGTGGACAGTCATTTAATGAAAAAAATAAAAATAAAAAAATAAAAAAAAATCCATACATGTCTTGAGAACTTCCTTCCAGGGTAGCTCAGCAGAGGCCTGAGATACACTCAGAGAATGGGGAACTGTAAAGAAGGTAGAGCAGTGGTAAAACCAATAATTCAAAAATGTAACAAACATACTCTTTTGGGTGGCAACTCAGCATGCATACAAGAGAAATGATCTCAGAGTAAGTGCTGCTTGGATTACTGAATATTACTATCAACCTTGGAACAACATCTTTTACTGCTACTGCCCTTGAACACAATCAATATTTGTTTGGCAAATAGCATCTATTTATATAATTTCGAAAAGACAGGCTTAACAGCAGTGGCAGTATTGCTACCTCTATAATTCATATTTGTTACTATTCATAGGCGAGATATCCAATATCTTGGCTGAGGGCAGAAATTAACTCTGCCTCTGATGAGAATATCTTTCTTTTATTATTAATTTGTTTCTCCAGATGTTGAGCTTCCTCAGGTTTAATTTCAGCTTCAAACTGTATTCAATTTTGCAAAGGCAAGAATGTTAAGCACACATGATTGGTAAAGCATCTGAAAAGCTCATTTCTAAACTGAATGGGAAATCGACTCTCATATTTCAGTGAGGAAACCAGGAAGAATCTCCTCCTCCACGTTACAGCACTGCCTAATTTGCTAGGTGCCTCATAGTGAGCTATTGTCTGTTTTGTAGCTGAGGGACCTTACCTGATGTGTTAGATGGAGGCAAGTTGATTAGCCTGACATTAGACTGGCAATAACAAAGTATGATTGCTATTAATAATGAAAACCATAATAAATACACCATTCCATTGTTCTAGATTCTGTAGCAACAACAAGAGACATAAGACACACTAGTTCTTTGGAGCAGAGCATAAACTGTCACATTAGAAAGCTCTGGTTCAGTGCAGGTATAAAAGTGGTATTTCCCACTACTGAACAGGAACTGGGAGTCTGGCCCTAACTGCTTAACAAGGCTTACTTGGCTCTTTTCTACATCTTCTTCCTCTTAATCTCAAATCACTGCAACCTCCCAGCAAAGGCAAGGTGAACTGGAAGATGGCCAAGATTTGCCAGAGGAGAGCAGGAACACCCCAGTGTACCTTGTTTTCTTCTAATCCCAGCACACTTTTCACACTCTTGACTTGGATTTTAGATTATATACTTCTGCCAGAGTAACAAAAAGCTGCTGTAGGAGATGCTAGCAGGCACCTTATTTGGAGGAAGTGAGAGCTCTCCATAAGCTACCAGAGGTCAGAGAGGCTGACAACGATGTTTCATTAAGAATAACTGCTGCCAAAAAAGAAAATCAGAAAAACCTTCCACCCTCACAGCTTCCACATGCAGTGTAAATTGTCCTACAGAAAGATTTTTTTTTTTTTAATAAAAAGATCAGGAGACAAATTACTACAACAAAAGTAGAATAAAAACAGGTGTCTTCTAAAAGAAAGGCCAAAAAAACTATTCTCTTGTTTTAATCCCTTGTTAATAATGCACTAAGGTAACTTTATGGAACTGTCAAYGATGATATTGCAGACTATAACCAACAGCACAAAACTAGTAAAAAAGTCACCAAAAACTGAGCCATTTTAGTCTTCTGCTTTAAGATGCTTTTGTCACAGATTTCAGATGACCCTTGTAAAGGGGATACAGTAAAGATTATTATAAGCAACCATCACCATTAGCTGAAGTCACCAATCTAAAAAATGATTATGCTGTTAAGAAGTCCAAATGAATCAGGACATACACCTTTAAGAGGTTCTCACTGCAAAAGGTGGTACTTGGTATAAAACAAATCTTGACAGTATACAACATTTCTGAACAGTTAGAAGCTTAACATCAGAAGAAACGCTTCCCAGGGGTGGGGTGGGAAAACAATAAACAAACAACAACAAAAAACAACACACACACACCCCACACAGTATTTCTCTACTTGCAGTTGAAATCTGGGTCAAGGCTGCTGGAAGTTAAAACTACTGGAATACCCAGATTTAACCATTCCTCAAAGAAATCCACGCATTCCAAACTGGCACTCATGGAAAATAAACAACATGTTCAGGAACACTAGTTCCTGAAGCTGGGAGGGAAGTCAAAACACAGTGAAAGAAATCAAAAGCAAAAAAGCATGCAGTTGACAAAATTTCAATCCACAAGCAGCACCATATGGAGCTGCACATGCTAGGGCAATACTACACGCCAAGATGCAGATGATGATAAGAGCTGGAAGCATCAGCAACATGTGCACAGTACAGGCAGAGACATTAACTGAGAGCAACTGGTCATTAACCAAAAAAAAGGGGGGGGGCGGGAAAGGGCCAGTATTTATGAATTTTAAACTGAATTCAAGTTTCTGGATAAGTTTACTTAAGTCAAACAAATAGGTAAAATTCAAGGCTTAAAATGTTTAGCCATATGTCTCCCCAAGATTCAAGAATGCAATTCAGTGTATGGATAACCAGATAGGGACAGAAAGCAAAAGTTTTTAATCAGAAAAAGAAAGTAATTTATTAACTAGGCTAATAAATTATTTAACTATTAGTTATTAATCAGTAACAATATTCTGAATTGCAACAAGTTTGCATTCAAAAACAGGTAGAAGACTAGAACAGAAGAATTTGAAGATGWAATCCAGGAAAAACAGAAATTCATAACAAGGAATAGAAAAGCTGAAGAAGCCCAACAGTCTCATGATTCGTACTGCTCTGATGTTCTTTCAGCATGTCTTCACCTAACACAAAGGCTAGAAGAGCTTATCTGCAGTCATAACAAGTAGAAAATATAACACACCACTCCACCTGAGAATGTATAGAGGTAAGCATTAGATGAATACATAATAAAGGTATAATTTTCACACTCCACAAGTTAAAAAAAAAAAAATCTGGAAAGTCTTGATGTATTAGTACAGTTCTGCCAGAAGGCTCTCAAAAGACRAAAAGGAGATCTACACACTGAGCAGACCCCCACACTGGGAGTATGCCGTTTCCTTCAAACACTACTTGAACTGTGTTCTACAGGATGCATGTACAGCTACAGGTTCTGATGCTACCTAAGTAAAAAGGGTGAAATAAACCTTGACAGAGACAGAAGAAGGGCCTATTGTAGATAAATTATCAAAGCTACTGCCAAATCACTTCCAGAAAGTGATTATGGTTATTCAAATAGGCAGTTACATGAGCGTATTTCTTGCTTCTATTAGCAACTTACAGGAGAAACTTTCATCACCAAAAGCAATTTTTTCAAGGCATCAAGACAGTGCAATTGTACTGTTCTTACATAAAACATCTGCCAAAGATGTCTAGGAATTAAAAGAAAATCAGAAGTGGTGAGAGAAAGGAGCAGCAACACTGAGGAATCAGTGCATTTGTCAAAGTACAGACCAAACGGATCAAAACTTCCTATGCTATGATGGTAGTGTAGGAAAAACTACCCTGACACAAAGCAGTCTTAGAGTTGGTTTACAATGGCTGGAAGGAATATAGGTACAAATAACCTAGATTAATATTTCCCCTTCTCTAAGGTACCCTTAATGGAAGATACTGGAGTTAGACAGACACTTCCGATTCACTCACTACATGTAGTGAAAATGTTCAAAGACCCCTTAAATGGTGAGCAGTTCATTGAGCGGTTAGCAGGAAAGTACAGATTAGGCATGCCACAGCTATCATACTCAAACTTCACACAGCTCAAAGCTCAAAAACATTCTCAAACCTCATAAAGCTCAACTCAGAACTCATACTCAAGCCAAAAGACAGGTGGAAAATGGTTTTAAAATTACAGACATATCACAAAACAAACCACACTGCTGTGCCAGGAAGCTTTCCTCACAACCAGGTATGTTCCATGAAGAAACAGGTGACGCCTTTACAGAAGGGAAGGGAAGAGGCAGAAATTTAACTGTTTCTCAAAGAAGATCCAACCAGTATGGCAATGAAACAGGTGAATCTCAGGGCAAGGGATGCCCAGAATAAAAAAAAGTTACTGACACCTCAAAACAGCAGTTCACCTCTATCAGTGGACATATGCTGGTTGGCACAACAAAACAGTGCATCTCAGAGGCTGACAGCAGGGTATTTGTAAGCATTTGATATTCTGTTTTAGCTTAATTAGCTCAGATTGTTAGTGACTATAGTTACATTTTGGGAAGAAAGCTGCATGGTCTTTAACTTTGAGCTGTTCTTTCAAGGACCTGCTCAATCGGTCATGTTCTGCAGAGGCTCAAGTGTCCAAACACGGATCATCCCCAGTAGATTCCTTGATTCCAAGCAACTACTGGAAAAAAGAACAGAAAGGAAAAAATGCATGTGAAAAGAAGCAAGAGAAGAGAGCATGAAGACAACCCCCCACACCTTTTTCCTCCAGTCCTCCATCATTCATCATTTTTCTTGATATGTCAAGCAATTTCATGGTGTATACCAAGTTATTTGTAACACCAGTTATCTGGAGAAGGACCAAACACTGTTCTTTGAATGGGAAAGAGTCTAAAGGAAGGCCTACACCGCTTCAGAGCTTACACAAAACATACAAGTTGAACAGCATCTGAACAAATCCCCTCCAGTGGGTACATTCTGTCTGGGACAAGGTTACCAGCCAGAATTTGTCTGTTTAGTAGAAAATAGCCGGAGAAGGTTCAACTTTTGTGATGGGGCCCCAAGGAGCAGCCAGAAGTGGATGTTTTTGTTCCCTTTCCTTAAAAGGGGAACTCTAAAAACACAAGCAAAAATCCCCATACCAAAAGGGTTTTAAAATGTTTCCATTATAACAAATTGAAATAAAGACATTTGAAAAGAAATCTCCCTTGCCATCATTTCTCCACAGGGCATGCCTGTATTCCAGGCTTATTTTCAGTGATTTATGTTGCAACAAACTCCACACAGACAAAGTAAGTTTTAGGAAAATTATTTCTTGCCACGTCCTCTGGATTTGACTGAAGTCCTGCTCCCTGAGGAATCCCCTCCTGCTGTAGGCCTCTGATGTGAAAGTGCAAGGCACCCAGATATGAAATAGTTTACTCTCAAAACAGCTTCCAGGTTGTTCCAGCTGCTCCAGGCTCAACTGCTCTCAGAAGAAGGAGTTTCCCCCCATCCATTAGGCAATTCCACCCGGCCCAGCACGCTGCCACAAGGCAGTAGGAAGCAGATGTCTCTGCTGCCCCACAACGCTTTTCACAGAACACAACATATAGTTCACAGCAAACAAACTATTGGTAAAGAGATACCCTCTGTCACCCTTCTCAAATCTGGGAAACAACTAAATTGTCTAAAACATCAGGATCCTGCCAATGAATAGTCAAGCTTCTAAAAAAAGTAGAATTACTGTGAAGAAACTTCTCAGTGAATACAGATGACAAAGTGACTCCAAAATACACAGACTCAGACCCTGTTTGGTCAGTGTCTTGTTTGCAAAGTTGCCATCAATAAAGACAGTCATATGTTCTGTGTTAATATAATGCAACCAGGACCTATTGCAGAAGACCTCCATCCTTACAGTCTAAATCATGACTTATTCAATTAGTCTTAACAGTAAAAGTTATTGAAAGCTTAATGCTAGAATAAATAAATTCTCATTGTATTCCAGACACTACCTCAGATCACCAGTCATTCAAATTGTTGTTCTCTGGAGTAATAAGTAACAACAAGGGGAGGCAAAAAATAAAATAAAATAAAGGCTGGTCTAATCATTTTTGCCAGAGGGTTACCTGCTGTCTCTAGAAGGACAAGTAGAGTCCATTGTGGCACATTGTAACAGAAGAAAAAAAATTTACAATTATTTGAGCATCAGAAGTGATCCAAGTCAAAATAGGCCTACACACTTAAATGTAGAAATCTAGCTGGCATGCTCACAGTGCCACTGGTACTGATTTTTTTGCCTGAAAAAAATCAGTTTTCCTTCATGCCAAAGCATCAGAATTATTTCACTATACACTATTTCATCTGGAATGCCAGTCCTATCCTTAAAAAAGGATAAAAAAGGCTTCTGTATTCTTTGAGTTTTAAATGATTACTGAGTTTAGTTTTCAGTATGTCAAAAATATTCTTTGGTAGCATTTTTTCCTCGTCCATTTACTGGAAAGGGGTGCACAGGCTGACTTCAAGCAGAAAATTAATTTTCAAGCTGTTTTATACCTGCTGTCTATCAGAACACACCTGAAACCTGTCAAAGAAAGCACACCCATCCAAAGCAGCTAATAGCCCAGCAGGCAAGACGCTCACCAAGGATGTGAAAAACAGACTAGAGTCCATATCTGCCAGATTACTCTCACCTCTCATTCACCCAAGATAGCCAGGACACCCCCATGTTTTGTTGGCTACCTCCTCTTTTTTCCAGTGTGCAGTCATTTCCATCCACAATTCCTCAACCGAAAATATAGAAGCACACACCCCTAGCTTCAAATGAAGGGGGTGACTGCCCTATATCTAGGACCCACTTCAACACAGTACTGAAGAACCTGCTTCAAGTCACACATGTGCTGTGGTATTCTGCTCAAATGGCATGGTTTGCTGAAATCAGGGCCTGTGCAACTGCAGATTGCTTTAAGGCCCAATCCTGCTCTCCCAGGAATCTGCATGAACTTTGCCAATTCCTTCAACAGGAGGAAGAATAACACCTTCGTGAATAAATCAGGGAAGAAAATCAATTCTGTTCTAAACTGAATCCATAGGCCCTTTTGTATTTTATATCGCCCTCTTTGGAGGGACTGCAACAAAGCTGCCGAGAGTTTGAAACCCCAGTGAACAAGTCCCTCTAGGCTCCCTAAGAAAAGCTCACATATTCACTGCCACTCACTTGTTAGTCTCAGGATTAAAAAAAAAAAAAAAAAGGCATGCCAGAATGCTGCCAATAGTTATCTATTTATATTTGGAAATTCAATAGTTTTATTTCAATGCAAGATCATTCAGGGGGATAGTTTGCAAGCTCAAAATGCAGAAGTTTTTTCTATTAAGCATGGAGAAATATTTGATTTCTCTTCCCACTTATTCATATTTCTTCTTTTGATTTAATTAAGCTCTCTCTAGGCTCACAAGTCTGAAGAAAAGGGGGTTTCTCCCTCCCTTTTTTTGTAGTAGGAATAGAAATTGCTCTCCAGGCAGGTTTTTCCAAATGCTSACAGCTTTGCTCTTTACTTAAATAAAAAGCCTTTGAAAGACAGCAGTGTAGGATGGTTCACCATAGATTTGAGATTTCTCTATTCTAGCATCATTCCTACAGTGCTCCAATTTGAGGGTTTTTCAGGCAAAACCTCAGCTGCTATTTTTGTCCAGCCATAGATGTCAAGATAAGGGAGCACACTTTGGAACTTGATACTAGAGTCATGTTCATCATCAAGGATGTAAGGGGTGGGGGTGGGGGGGAATCATCTCATCCTCACTTTGTTGTTAACAGACACTGTCACAGCACCCAACAAATTTTTCTTTATATGTATTTTTAAATTCCAGGGCAAGATCTTGTTTCACTCTTTAACTTAATGTCACACTCTCTGCTTCTAAATTTATTTTTAAGCTTAAGTTGTTCAAAGGGCACTTTCAGTGATATGGAATGGAAGCTAAATAGGTGTTGCTCTGTAAAGTGTTATATTCCCTAAAACAGTTTTCAGTGGGTATTATAAAGCTTCAGCAAGCAAACTCTCAGGGGGCATAACTAGGTAATGCATCAACAAAGACACATAAAAACAAGAGGCAGCTGGGCTATTATTAAGAAATGAAGCAGAAGCCTTTGATGGTATAGGGTGAGAGTTAGAGAGGGAAAAAAGCAATTTGGTTAAATGAAAAAAACACCAGCGTCTGCATCTAAAATGGAAAGCAAGCACAACCATTAAAAACAAAACAAAACTTTCCCTTCCTACAACAATGTCTTTTTCTCTCTCCTGGCTGCACCCAGAAGTGCAGGACAAAGTCCATGACTGAAGTGCAGGTCAAACAGAAATTTTCAGACATGGTTCCACCTTCACTGAAATGAACAGTTTTGGGCTCTGGGCACCTCTGAAAGAGGCGGTGTGAACTCTAAAGCTATGTCGATATCCACATGGGGGCACAGTTGTACTTGCATGAAGTTCCATTGAACCGAATGGTGCAATAGCCCTCCCTCAAATCATAAAAACAACAGCAGGGCCTTTAGTTTGTTGCCTTACTACAGAATTTGGCACCCACCTTTGTCTTATTTTATCATTTCTGACCAAGTTCTTATTTCCACCTTTAGCAAGCTTTGCTTTTCCTCTAAGGTAGTCAACGGTATCGTGGAATATAGCAGAAAACCATAAATTGAGAGATTAGC
Source organism: Apteryx rowi (assembly GCF_003343035.1). Taxonomy (NCBI): domain Eukaryota; kingdom Metazoa; phylum Chordata; class Aves; order Apterygiformes; family Apterygidae; genus Apteryx; species Apteryx rowi. The sequence goes on along the minus strand of NW_020450665.1, from coordinate 3,921,091 downwards.
TACTTCAATTTGTTTTTTCAATGTGTTAAAAGAAAAATCAGTGATATTAGAAGTGAAGATTACTAGTCTCCAACAGAGATATTTTTTGCCGTGACATACAGCAGAGGATGTGAGTGACATCGACAGATCTATAACCATTGAATATACAAATTTTTCATTTAATAGTCATAGAATTGTAACATTCATTTGACTTGAAATGTGCAAATGTGTTTGAAGTTTGTGCAAACACTTTCTGCTCAGAACAGTGAATTCATGTCTGGGCACTTCAGTACTAAAAAAAAGCAAGAAAGCTAATTGGAAAGAATTACAACCATGCAGATCCAGTACCTAATTCTATAAATAATTTCTCTGTCCCAATATATTTCACATCCAAGTCAAGTAAAGACAATACAAATTCAGACAGAAAGCAACAAGAGATGCAGAGAGAAGGAGCTAAGTATTTTACAGATGGAATGAATGAGCAAGAACATAAATAATTAATATTTACATTAAGGTTCTTCTGGGCTGATTTTGTCCTAGCATAACCAAAAACAAAGCTTGGTCCTCAACCTACTAACTATGGCAGCATCATGCCCATTTAGGTTTCCCCCAAACCCATCGGCAGAAGTACTTTCCGAAATCCAGCAGCCAAACATCCTCCCTATCGTTAGCCCACAGCACAAGCACCCTCAGGAAAAGCACCTGCTCTTTGCTTCTCAGTCCCTCATTCAGAGATAACAACAAAGGTTGTTTCATGCTTAGCAAAGGCTCCCATGTTCAGACCCGATCAGTGCAACATGCTCACCTCTCATCTAGCACCTGACCCTAGGCCAGAGCAGAGCAACTCCCCCATCTGACTGGCATTACCTGTCATATAAAAAAGAGTCAGTTCAGGCTCTTACAATAAGCTAAGGCCTTAGAGATAGCACCAGGCAGACTTGTTTCAAAGAGGATCCAGCTACATTTTCGCCAGATCCATGAGTTAGTCTTTCACATTTCATCTTTCATTGCCTGTGATTTTATTCCTGTATGTAGTTAATAGTTTTACAAAACTATTACAAAATGGATTAACAAAACAAAACAAAAAAACCATACCCCAGAGGACTATCTTCTTGGCTTTGTGAGTCCCAGGCTAGGAAAAATACCAAGTTTTCAGCCCTTATTGTTACCACTACAAACAAGGAAAGATGAGGGAACAAGGCCCACCTTTTTTCACCAGGACACAAAACCTTTTCAAGCAGCCTGGAATTAGCCCCTCTCTTTCCCCAGAGCTCACTTCTTTACTTCATCATCTTACTTACCCACATTATTGTTTCTTTCCTAATTCCTTGCAGTCAAGTCTGTAGTCTTTTAAAGCTGCTGCTTTYAATGGGCAGCCAAAGATAGGAGAGTAATTAGGGCCTGCACTAACCCTTGACAAGCTTCAGGTATAGGGAGTATATACACGTGTCTCACCACAGCCCAGACCAGAGGCAGCTACTGATCCAATTAGTGTCTCATTTTAAAATTACAGAATAAAGTTACTATTTCCATCTACAGACTATGCATCTCTGCATATTAATATGAGATAAAATTCACAGGTTTAGTTATTTCTCTTAATTTCCAAATTGGAGTGAGATGAGTTTTCAATAGGGCACAAGCAGTGAAAATTTGTGAATTGAGGGTAAGTAGGAGGGACAGATTTTTTTTTTTTTTTTTTTTTTTTAAGTCACACCCAGGGAACTGACATGCCTAGTGCTAGAAGAAAGCAAACCATCCAACTTCCATTTGTCTCCATTAACTTTCACGCAGCATAACTTAAGACTCTTATTTCTAGTCAAGACAATTGCTCTGTGAAGGGGTGTTACCAAAACAGATACACATTAAATACATTTTAAAAGAATTTTTAAGAGGTCTGTAAAGGGCCCAATGTAGTTTCCTCCGAAATCATTAGGATCATTGCCATAGATTTTAGATGGGATGTTTGGAAAGAGTTTCCCTGGAGAGAAAACAAAATATATGTTTTTCCACCAATTCATGACTCCTACAATTATGCAAGTGGAAACAAAGGTTCTTTGCCAGCACTTGTCTTGTCATAACTCCAATATTATATAGCAATAATAGGCAGAAGAAATAAGAAACCACCAAGTACATAGTAACCTGGTTTTCACATTTTAAGGGCAGCACTCAATGTAGAAACATACATTAAGCATTAGGAGGAAATAGGTTTTTTTCATTTGCTCTTCTTTCTAAATCCAGCTGGAGGCTCCACTCATCCCATGCACCTCTCCCCCCCACCAAAAAAAAACAAAAACAAACAAACAAAACACCAACCAACAAGATACTACTCTGCACCTACACAGCACCCTCACCAATGCCCAGGGCAGCACCTATGCTTGCTTTGTAGAAACAAGATGGGGCATCACAAAATTAGCAATTAACTGCTGCAGCTGAGCCCCTGCCTGAGTTGGGAAAAGAGTTGCTCAGTGGGTCTCCAATCTGGCTGACACAACAGGGACCAGGAAGAGCTTGGCAAGAGCATGGCTGGCCTTCAGCCCCCACCACACCTCTGAAATACTCTGCCTCTGCCACAAACTTGTGCCCTCGCCCTCTGACCTTGCCTCAGGTCCCTGCGGCTGGCAAGCAGAGTGTGAGCCCTGTTCAGCCAGCTCTGCTGGCTTTCCTGCTGCTTTTTTCAACTGAGGAGCCCCATCAGGGGAAGGACTTTCCCCTATACCTACATGGAACAATATGGGTTAAACAGAGTGTTAATATCATCACCTTTGGGCAATTTATTTAAATTTCAGTATAAGAATGAGATAACTATCAGTTGAAATGAAAGTGCCCACACAAATATTTACTTATTTTCAAACTGAAATGCTGCCAGTAGTTTCAGATATTGCATTGCTTCTGAGTTCCTCTGTGAATATTTGAGATTAATAATCACATTGGTATAGGTATCTATATTCCCTATTACTGTCAGACACATGCTAGCAATGACAAAAAAAAACATATAGAGAATCACTGAAATTGGCTATCTATGGAATTTTGGCAATGAAAAAGATGAAAAATAGAACTCCTCCCCTTTTCAAACTAAATGTTACTTTTATCAAGGTAGAAGTAAAGCATTTCAGACAGAAATGTGATGTTAACACTAAACTAACCTTAAAAATTATTAAAATTTTAGAACATTTATCACATATTACTATAATGCATTATGGTGATGGTATAACTTATTATAAAGAGAGAAATGAAAATCACAAAATGCAAGCCTCTCGGCAAATTCCCATAATCTTCTCCTCCCCTTGCCTTACCCTGTTCCCCCACAATCACATCTCTACTTTAATCACAAATGCAATTATAATAGTACTATGTGGCCATTGCACTACATATTTTCTTTCAAAATTATTTTCTCCCATAAACAGGCATAAGAAATTTCATACATCGTTTTCTTAATCTAAGCAATGTCTTGGTCTGCCAAGAAATCAATTAACTAGAACAAGAGAAAGATATTCTTCAGTACTCAATTTTCTTTATCATAAGGAAAATACTTTTATTACGCACAGAGGATTGTAACTTATACCTGAACATGGTGAACTTTCATACTTTGTTGTAAAGCCTATCTCAAGACATCTAGAAGGGAGCCTGCACATGCCTCAACCTAATATCAGTTTTCTTAATTGAAACATAAGAGAAAGAATCTTTTAAGTTGAATAACTTTGAAACCCAAAAAGGACTGGAATCCACTCTTTTGAAAGCATTTAAGTAGACTTTATGCTCAGCTCAGCTTCTCTTTTTCTTTTCTTTTTTTTTTGTTTTTCTTTATGGGCTTGTCTACACAAGAAGGGATAATGGGGAGGTATATCATTCACAGTAAGCTGAAGTTAACTAATTGCTTCATGCTGAGTTTTAGGCTGCAGCCATATCCACACAGCCAGCTGGCTCACAACTACAGTGCAAATAATTGCTTCCATATTTGCATGGACTTTCTTTGTATTAAGCATTACATGACCATAATCCATGTTCCTTTTCCCCTTACTATTCTGTAAGCATTGTAGCATTTCACCTTCTAGATACTGGAATACACAACAGCAAAAGAACAAAACAGATATTTACCATTTCCCATGACTCTTCGCTTGTCACCCCATAATCCATCTCCTCCTAGTGCACTGGCCAATACCCCTACCCAAACAAGCCACCCTAGTGGAAGTGGTGCTGCCTGCTGCATCTCTGGTTATCAGTGCAATGGCACTGGGAGGTATACTTAACGCTTTGCCAGGGGACCGCTTCCTAGTGCCAAGCCCAGATCCTGGTTACAGAACAGCAGCTGACCTATCTGCAGCCACACCAAGATGACAAGGCACAAAGATTGCTAGAGAAGGTTCTCTTGGAGCAGTGTTTCTCGAAGCCACAGCCTGAAGGACACGGCCTCCCTGCCCCCTGGCAGTCAGGTAGCCCATTCTCCTTGATGATGTTCTGCCAGAGAGAAAGACTCATCAGCCAGAGTGGTATGAGATGGCAAAGATCAGGAGAATCAGGAGATGTCAGCATGGGACACCTTAAACATCAGTATCATTACTCTCCATAGTAGTAGACATAGGAGAAAATCTAACCATTCTTAAGTTAAAAAAAAAAAAAAAGAGGATTGAAATCATGTATATCCTGCCACTGTAGGACTCTCCAGACTAACAAGTAGGTTTGAAAACAGAACTATGCTTTTCCAATTTGTGAGCTCAGAGGATGGAGACCAACTGTACAGAGAATACGATTATAGATACCATTAGTTGCCTCAGTGTAACTTGGAAATCTCTTTTTGTGCAGATTCATCAGTAATCTCCTAGAGATTGGCATGCCTTATCATCTATACTCACAAGACCTTTTTCATAGAAACACATCTCTCTTATCAATGGTTCTAACCACATAATATTCATCAGCTTCCAATTAACAACATCTAGGATGGCATTTTGATGTAAAAGCAGCCACATGCTTTTGAATAAGCAAGGGATCTCTTGTGCTCTTGCTGCTGCTGTTACTGCAGTTCTTGGAAAAAGCTATTCTAACTGTGCAAGATAATCTTTTCTATCAGGCTTGTTTTGATAACATGGCAAAAGTACAGATATTATGCTTATTATTTTGCAGTAAAGTTACCTATCAGTTACTGTCCTGACTGATAATGATTTTTATTTGACAAAAGGATATTCAACAGAATGGCTTAACCATCAGCAGAGCAAGTGGAGGACTACATTTGGCTGAAGTGAAGCTGATGCTCTTTCACAACTAGGTTAGTGCTTGCTAAGCAATGTCTCTGCCTTGYGTTATAAGTTCATGTTATCCATTATATAACATCTGTGAAAGCATGGTGAAAGAATCTCTCCGATGGTTGGAAGGCATGGGTTCACTCAGGTTTACAAAGGTACAAGCAGCCAGCAATCAGCTTTCTCTAAAATGACAATTACTAGGGACACATCTAGCATTCTGCTTGCTAGATAAAGACTTGTTCTTTAAATTACAGAATCCAGTTTCTGGAAGTATGTGTTTTTTCTTGTAGCTTATATAATTTTCTATGTATATTTCATGGGCAGTCTATGCAATACAACATGAATATTTCAAGGAYTTTTTCAGAATGTCAAGGCTAGGGAAGTTTTCTCTTTCTGTATTGGGTAATAATATTCTCTTATTACTCTTTTTTTTTAAGCTGTGTCCACTGAATCAGGAAAAATTTAAGTATGAGTATATTCAGGATTAGGAAGTGTACTGTACAGAAGTCCTGCTATGAAAATACTACACCCTATGAATACAATGATGCTTTGGTTTTACAAAAGTGAGAAGTGGCTATGTGATTTTATTACTGAAATGAAAAATATACAAAAGTACAAATATATAATCCAAAAATGCAATAAGCATTGTGGGAGAGTGCAGTGTGACATCTTATCCACTCAAACAAATCTCTGTAAAATGTGAATTAAGTCTGAAATCCTACAGCCACACAGTGTCACAGTCTTTATATCTGCTCARCCCTCAGAGAAAGAAAACTGGCAAAAAGCATCATTTGGGTTGGAGAACTGAAATAGCAGTTTCTGCAGCCACTGCTCTTAATGCCTTTGCAATATTGCTAATGGTGAGACAGGCCTGTCTGGGGTAAGGAAATGGTAGCCCCACCAAGAATATCTCCTAAGGATCTCCAGAGCCGGAGGAGGAATGATATAAAGCTTCTGTCCCATGCCAAAGAAGCGAGAGGAAGGGGAAGCAGAGATTTAACAAAGCACTTCTTTCTATGAAACTCTTTGCCCACTTTGCTCATCAGCTATCTCTGCATGTCCCAGGTTCAAGCAAGCACCCACACACTCTACAGCTCTATAGCAGGTGAGACTCACATGCACAAAGGCAATTCTGTCCCATCTCCACACAAGGGACATGGTCCATTACATTCTCACAGGTGCCCCATACATGTCGCCTGGGATCGGGACCCAGTCTGGGATCCACAGGCAGCCTGGAGATAGATGGACAGAAACTTTGCTGCTGGCTTCACAGTACTGTACTTTCTCAGCCCTAAGAAATCCCATGAACTTCCAACTCATCTGGCCTTCCTTCTCTCTGACTTCTGAGAGCTTGACATATTTTCCTCATTTCTTTTTCTCCTCCCTCAAGTCTTGTCCACTCAGCTGCAGATTCCATTGAAGGTAAGCTAAATAATTAGCAGCAGTAGTCAATTGTTTCATTTTCACAGAGGCCATCCTCTTGTCACAGTGCTGGGAGATTATGGAGGCATTGTCAGCATTTAAATCCAAGCCAACCCACTGTTACCGTGCTAYGCTCTCACACTGCACAATGCAGATGCCTGGAGACAGACAAGGTGGATCCCACCCGCTCTGTATCACTTTCAGCATGCTTCAGGGTCCACTGTCCTGGACTCTCCATATGCTCCTAGCAAAAACAACTGACTGTTATACTTAACAGGTGTGTTGACATATGGCTGTTTTGCACTGGATTGTGGGAGAAGCAGGACCAGTTATCAGGCTAATTATCAGTTACACTGGCAATCCTGCAAGCATCTCTTTTAGCAGAGGAACTGTGAATAGGAAGCAGAAAAAAAGTTTCTTTATGAAGACTACAGTGAACTCAGCAAGGTATATATCATGTCATTCACCAACATGGTCCTGCCTGACATTTTTCATAAGTGGAAGGTCAAAACTGCTTGTTCTGGAATGTGTGACAAAGCATCTATGCTTGATGCAGTTTGGCTTTAATAAATTGTTTTCCCTATCTTTCCATTTTATATCCCCTGCAGACATGTACAAAGTTCACTATCAAATAAATGGAGTTTTGAAATGATTGCTGACAATGTCTTCATACTGATATGTATTTTCACAGAATTATTCCACAAAATTATTTTCCTCCTTAGAGTTCATGTCCTACAGCAACACTAATTCTCTTTAAAGGTAAAAAAAGAAATACCTTTGTACCTCTGTAATGATCTGATCTACATGTGATTAAATGTTTCAGGAAATACCTTGCTCGTTGCCTCACTGATGCTTTGAAATGCACTTCATAACACACGATAATATTTGTAGTCTCAAAAAAAGGTTTTGAAAAACCTTTCTTTTCAGCTCCTACTTTCTGCTCAGGCTTTCATTGCAAGAGGCCCTTCTTTGTGGTCAGCGGCTGGAATCCAGGCCATCCTCAGCTCACTTTCTTTCACAGACTGTAGCTCAGCTTTGGTGTCACAGAACTGAACCCCGTCCAGCTCCTCTTACTACAGAAAATAAACAGATTGCACTAGAGGTAGAGGGGAAGAGTTCTTCAGGGTTCTTCCTTGCATCCTTGCAAACTAAAGTCTCAGACTCTTTTGATCTGAAGCTACCTGACAACCCGATTGTAATGGCCAGCATAAGGGCAACATACACATATATGCATACATGCCTACTCACGCTCATATAACAAATGTTTCTGCTGTAGAGTTTCCCGAACTCTCATCTCTCCAGAAATGAGGATAGCCTAAGCAAATCTGTGGCTCCCAACAAGATGCTTTTACTTTCCCTGCATCTGAGCCCAGCTGGAAATAGGTTGATCCTGGTTCAGCTTAAACAGAGCAAGGGTCAATCAGTAGGAAAAGAAGGAGACTGTGTCCTAGAGGGATACAAATCAGTGTGCAATGGTGGCTTTAGTGATGCCAAAATATTAGATAGAAGAGATCAACTTTGTTAGGTATTAACTTCATATTAATTCATTTATTATGCTTTAAAACAGAAGTATGGAATAAACAATATCTTGTCAGAAATACGTACCACAACTTGTATCCTGGCCACATAGCTCACTTCAGCATGCTCATTTCAGAAATTTTGCTCAGAACCAACTTCCTTTCCATCCTCCTTTAGATAAACCCCATGTGTTTCATTCAAGAAATGAAAGCATACCAACCAGCCCATTCAGAGGAAAAAAGGTACTGACAGTATCCTACTAACTTTACAAAAAGAGTGGTTATTTGTGAAACTAAGTAAAATTTTCCTTTTTAAACAGAAAGAAGAACCTTCCTGTATATTTGTCCAATAATAACTGCATGCTTAAATTCCCAACAAAATGTATATGAAAAGTTAATCTACTTCTCAAAAGCAATGTTCGCATGTTTCTTCCCCTCACCTTCTACTGCTCCTGGTAGCCAGCAGTCCTGACAACTCTGCACACATGCTCTTTACTAAATTTCAGTGTCCAGACAGATTAAACCAATAACATGAGTTCTTTCTTTGTGTTTAACTATTGAAAATAAAGGGTCAGATTTTCAGCTGACATAAATCAGTCAGATTACCCTGGAGTCAGAAGCGAGTGTACCAAATTCAGCTGACGGAAGCATAGGAAGTTACACATAGACTCATTTCAGTGGGGTATGCCCATGTAGACAACAGCAATTTTGAGTCAAAGGGAAAAGATATATTTTCTTCATTAGGCTTTTCATCAGCAATGCCTTAGTTTACCTGTTCTTGATTCTAGCTTATCCTTGCCAAATTTTAACTAAACCAAAGGAGTACTAAAGAAATACTGTAACAAAGCTAATTGTAAACAGGGTCAGAAAGACTCTGTTCACCTGCTTCTGTTATTTGCAAAGACAAGGCTATGACAAAATCCTAAGCATGCCTCAGGTAATACTCCCATGACTTCTACTTTGAGTGACAGCAGATTTCTACACTCAAGATGAAATGCACAGGTCACACCTCTGAGCTGGTGTTTCAGGCTGTTTGCAGACTCAGAGAAGTAACAATAAAATCTGAATTTTTATGTTTTTTGTTAAGTATGTGAGGGCTATAAATGTTGTATGTTTTAAGGAGATTCTGAAATCTTGTATTACCAGATGTTACGCTGGTTGGGGGCCTGCGCTATTTGGGCCTTAAAGCACAATGGTGTACAGACTATCGCCATCCCAGAACCATCATCTAGGGATGGAGGGGACTCCAAGGGGGGTCCCAGACCACTCCTCGGCCCTCACACAGGCTCACAGCAGACGATCATCTCACCTGTCCTTAGACACCTTCAGCAATGCTGATAGAAAGATTATCTAATGTTTAACTTGAAGATTCCTTACTGAAAATTAAGCCCATTACTTGTTGTCATATCTGTTATGAAGATGGGGAACAGACTGTTCCCTTCCTCTGTGCATTAGCCATTAACATATTTAAATATTAATCACATGTTTCTCTTCAGTCTCCTCTTCTTTCAGGCTAAATAGTTTTACTCAGTAAACCAGGTTCTCTAGATGTCTTAATTTTCATTATTCTGTTCCAGATTCTCTTCAACCAGTCTTGAAGAGCAGTGCCCAGGACTGAACAAGAGTACTTCAATTCTGGCCTTTCCAGTGCTGAAAGATTCATATATATAATAAGCCACACATCTGTTGATACATTCTAGTATGCTTTTTTCCTGTTTTGCAACAGCATAATTATATTTACTTATGTTTTTATACTTAATAATTTGCAGGCCCTTTTCCATAAATGTGCTCCCCTGCTCTTCCCCAGCCTGCCTTTGCACGGCTGATTATTTCTACCTAAACTTAGCACCTGGCACTTGTCGCTGCTGAAGTTCATCCCTTTTTTTTTTTTCAGATCATTTCTTCTACTCATCAAAATCATTTTGAACTCCCAAAGTTTATTTTCCAACATTCCAGCAATCCCTCCCTGCCTGGAGCTGGACAGATAACTCCAGAAATCTTCTTGAAACAGCTTTCAATCTTGATAGCAAACTATGAACTGTATGACTATGATTTCCTAAATAGCTTTATTCTCACCTTTTAATGTTTTCACCTAGGCCTCATTTCCCTTGTTTGACGTGAGAACATCATATGAAATACTATCAAAATCTTCTTTAAAGTCAGGGTACATTGCATCTAATATTATTCTTTCTACTGCAAAAATAAAGTAAATTTCTTTGGAGAAATTTCTTCCAGGAAAAACTGTTTACTATTCTTCATTTCTCTGTTGTCTTCTAGGTGCCTACAAATATTCATTTAAATAATTAAATGTTAGATAAACTAGTTATTCCAACAGTTTTATTCCCTTCCATGGCAAATAAGCTTAGGAGGAATCTTTTTTCTGAAGATGTCAAGGCTAGCACTTGTCACTTGTGGTTGAAAAATGTTGAAACTGTACCAGTCAAGCAGGAGGTAGAATGACAAGAGAGCTAGACTCAGGCACATTATGAAAAGATCTCTTGCAGAGGAGGAGAGGTAGCCTTATGAATGCCTTCAGGACTACAGTACTGACTAGGAGACAGAAACCATCCTTGGACTCACAGGAGTATTCTGCTCCTAGTTCTGCTATGGACCTGCTGTGTGCCTTCAGGAAAGCCATTTAACCTTTTCCTATTGCAGATTTTCTGCCTATATGATGGGCATAATGATGCTCACTATCCTTTTTAATGTGCTTTACTAGCATCAAAGATGAAAAGTCCACTGTAAGTACTAAAGTGTTATTTATGTGTTCCCTCCCTCCAGGCAGGGGAAATGAAGTTCAGAAAATGCAGTAGTTAAAAAAGAAAGAAAGAAAGAAAGAAAGAAAGAAAGAAAGAAAGAAGAATCCTATACAAAGGAAACAAAGTGCATGAAGACCTAAGGACTTGCAGAGTCCATGGCTCTACTGATAGAACATAATGAAGGTATATGCTATGCCTTTAAAACTCCTGCTTCGTTTCACTAGCTGTCCCCATGCAACCCTTAATTGCACAAGACATAAGCACATAAGGAGAAGAGTATTATAGGAGGAAAAAAAAAAGTGCCATCAAGTTCTGCTGTACTGTACGCCTTTCCACCACCACCACTAATCTAAAATCAAGATTTCAGTTCATTGTCATTTTTCTTAAGGTTATTTTTGCCATAAACCTGAGTTAAATGTGAATTTTGTCTAGACCTCAGTGACAGAAGATAGACTATCATCTTTTCAGGAAATACCAAGCAAGGCACGCAGCTACAGTGACCCTACAAGAGAACAGGAGACTAGTTTAAGCATTTAACCTTTCCCCCCAAAAAATATGAATAATAATAAAAAAGAGCCTCCACAATAGTCAGTTACTTATATTTTAGGACTGCCTATGTCAGAACATACAAAAAGATAAAAGGCAAGAAAAGAGAAAGGAAAAAAGGCTGTTGGAAAGCTTTGAATGGATTTGTTTTTAATACAACTTACCCAAAATATTTTGTTTTATTTTATTCACATCCGTTGCAGCCCCTTGACTTGAACATCATCAGATCATGCTGCCCCACCACATCTATTTGTATTCCTTGCAAATGAAAAGTAGCTGGTGAAACAGGAAATTAAAGCTTGAAATTTGAAGTAGGGGCTTTCCTAGTGAATTTCAGAAATGCCCAACACATGTTAGGAGGTGGTCTTCCTCTAAAGAATTTGTCAAAGTTATATAATTAAGCCATAGCATTTGTAAATCTCATTTGCTAGAGCGTCACCAAGTACAAATCAGTAATAGAAGTGTTCTTTAGCCACCTGACTAACAGATGATGTAGACAGACCCATTTGCACAGGCTGTGTTTCTAAAGTACTTCAAAGCAGAGAGTCTTCTGCTAGCCTACGGCCTGTATAAGGCATTTGGTATTCTGGAATGCCAACCTGTGAGACGTGAAACAACTCTTTATGGGGAAGGTGGTCTTCATTTGCAAATGCAAAAAGATAGCATGTGTATGCATCCTGGCCAAAGCCTTAGTCTTTATTCTTTCTTCCTTAATTCTCTATATTGGTATATATTGTGAATTATGCATTTCAGCACTGCTGCTAGCTTTGTCATAACACTCAGCAAGTAGAGGCCATTTCTAATGTTTTGTTCTTTCTCGTTTTCTTCTTCTTTTATTCTGTTCAACTCCATTATTGCCCTCCAATGCACCTATCTGATTATATCTCCCTTTAAACATGTTCAGTTCTGCTCTCCTTTTCATGTTCCAAGCACACACACAGATGACAAATAATTATCATTGACTCATTCACCAATTCTGAAGAGAGGCCACTGTGTGATGGAAGTCTATCTCCTTTTCCATTTCTTATTAACTCAGGAGGTGGAGATTTATTTCCAGATTCTGCTTTCTGCATAGAATGCAGTATATTGGCAGTAAGCTTTGGGCCCAGGACCATTCTCTTGATTTTTCTCACTATTATATTGTAGGGTCTGGACTATGTTGGCCAAATTACCTTTAAAATCCATTGTCAGCTGAATAGGTTCTAGCTGAAGTGTTGATTCTCATTTCACTGTGCAAGCTAAAAGTTTCAGAAATGTCTTTTCTGCTTCCTACTGAGTCACAAATGCTACTTTCAGAAGCATCCTTCATTTAAATGTGGATGGTCTTCACATTGGTCCATTCTCTTTTAATAGGGCAGGATCCTCAAACACTGCACAGTATATATCACAGCTTCAAGAACATATTATCCCATGAATGGGGTACGGTCCCAGATGAGGCCATATACATCAACAGGAGCTTGAGGAAAACATTCCACATCGTTTTAGTTGTGCTTTAATGCCTTTTAGATGCTGGACAAAGAAAGTAAGCCTTCACTAAATGAATAATTTGTGTTTGTGGATCGTAGTGTGAGAACCTTGGAAACAAAAGGGTTTTCCCCCCTTCCCTGCCACATCCGAGCAGAGCTTTCAGGCACACCTGCAATGCTACACTGAGGCATTTGGCAGTGAAAAGCTACTACTACATAAGTAGTTTAAGATAGCATCTAGGCTTCACTAGTAGTGTTCCTCATCACTTTAAATATTTTCACCAGGAAAAAATACTGGAAACCAAATGATTCTGCAATATTAGGTATCCAAATCTATAGCTGAGATTATGTTAGGACAGCTTGAAGTATCAGGATATTGAGATAGTTTTGGGCAGATTATTTCTGCTGGGCATTTGATACAAGTGTTTGATATATCTTTAAGTATAATCTCCACACTGCTAGTAGGTGTGTAGCCTCACTCACAGATCTCCATAGCAAGGACAATCATAGCTTAAGAAGTAACTATAAATCGACCACACTAACAATCTTCTCACAGTCAAGTAATCAAACAACTCAACTTCTCTTCCATTATGAAGAAAGATTACAGAGCTCTTGCTCTAAGCTTCCTGTTCCAAGATTGATTTCCAGTTCAATATTGTCCCCTCCTTAAGAAACTTCCTTGGCCAGGAGAAAAAAAATTTAAGCCAAAAAGTTGTCCCAAGTCTAGCCAACTCTATCAGCAAATTTCCTAATATAAACAGACTTTTGGCATCACAGATCAAAATTTGATATCTATAGTGTTCTTTCTCTCTCCAAATTAACCTCCTTCTTATCCTTCAGACTTACTCTATATAATTATCTTTGAGAGATAAATTACAGTTTCCAGTATATACACACATATCATCATTGTAGTGATGAATAGTATAAATAAACAAACTAAGCACACATTCCATCTAGACTTATAATGATGCATGTAGCATTTTGTTAGAGATGTTGCTGACACATACTGCCTAGTAATTAAAATACCACTCACCTGCACCTAAGGAAGGTGCCTGGCATGCTCAAGGGAAATGAAGAATCTTTGTCACACTTGCCTCTCCTTTAGGTGCCAACATCCTTACTTTGAAAGTAAACCTAACACAAGACCTGGGATTAGATGAATCTGTTCTGATAAACAAGGGTATCTTAAAAAGAACTTTCCTAGCTTTTACTAATTCTGTTTCTTCATTCTTCATTTTGGGGCCAGGCTCTTTTCAGTGGTGCCCAGCGAYGGGATGCAAGGCAACAGGCACAAACTGAAACACAGGAAGCTCCATCTGAATATGAGGAAAAACTTTTTCACTGTGAGGGTGACAGAGCACTGGAACAGGTTGCCCAGAGAGGTTGTGGAGTCTCCTTCTCTGGAGATATTCAAAACCCACCTGGACACGATCCTGTACAATGTGCTCTAGGTGASCCTGCTTGAGCAGGGGGGTTGGACTAGATGATCTCCAGAGGTCCCTTCCAACCTCAACCATTCTGCGATTCTGTGAGTCTATATTTATATTGTCGAAAAAGACTGATTCAGGTCTTTTCCATTTGTTACTGCAACATCTCATTTGCTTATGAGATAGGCACAAAAAAAAAGCATTATTTTCCTGTGTTGTGTTCTTTCTCTTCCTCATCAGCTGGAAGAAAAATTATTAGTAGCAACACTGATGAGGATTTTAAAGGTATCCAACTAAGTCCACTTTTGTGCTTCCTCTATTAGGCCATAAGTTGTTCAGCAGCTCAGGTTTCCATATCCAGCAAAGCCTGTACCAGAACTCTCTAGCTCAGTTGCTCAGACCATATGTTAAAATAATGTTCTGAGATGTGTTTAGGTGTCCTTCCAGATAAAGGTTTTCATGGGTATCTTCTTGCCTATATATCTATCTTGCCTTTATATTATTTTCATCTACAAAACTCATTAGACCCCTTAGTAAGGACCAACAACTTCATAACTACACCAGATTTTATTTCAATTTCTCAAGGGAAAACTTAATTTCTCCTAAAATAACAGCAATTTTCCCAATGATTAAAGTGTTTCCCTTCTTTATTTGTATGCCCTTCTGTTTTAATTTTTCAGGGTTTTATCAGATATTCTCTTAAACAAAATGAATTATTAGTTTACTAGTTTTTCAAAATACCTCAATATCTACATTTAATGGAAACAAAACTGGAATACATCAGTAGCAAAAAAGCAAACTATCAAAATACAAGTGTGCCCCTACCAATTCCCTATGCTATCCTGAACTTCTACAAGAAAATGGGAAGAAAAACTAAGCAGAATAGAAGGGAATTTTCTTTCCTTTTTTCTCCATAATAGAAGACTCAAAGATACAGGTACAGCTGAAACTTAGAAATTTAGTGGAAAAAAATGGCACTTCTATGCATCTTTATAAAAGCATCTATAGAGAAAAACTTCTGTATTCTGAAGATAAGTTCTCAAAGGCCAAATTATTCTACAGAGGGGATCTGTGAACAGATTGTTGGCAAATTCCACTTGCCAAAGAACCCCTGCACTTTGCTGTTTCCATCACCGTATGGGAAAGGTAATGTTTCCCACTAGCATCCATTTGACAGATCATCAGCACCAGAATGTTTCCCAGAAAAAGTTCTCAAGACTGCAAGACAGTTGCCTAGCATCCTATACCACAAAGATAATAGTGGTTTATATCAAAGGTAAAGTGAACATAACAAGCAACTACCTGGAATACCTTTGGAAAGGAAAAAAGGTGGCATTGTCAGGATGTAGCAAGGACAGACTGCTCCACAAGGAAGGGGAGCCAAGGGTGGCAATGGGACCAGTAGAGTTGTGCCTTCTCTCCTCATCAGGTCCCCATCCCACAGGACCCAGCAGGTCCTGTGGCCATAACTGGTTCAGTTGACCACCCTGCAAGTTGGAAGTGATAACACAGGCCCAAAGTGAATCCAGGAAATCCAGTCAACAAATCATGACAGGACTGAGGACAGGCTTTCCTACAACATAGCCCAAGCAAGCAGCCATGGCAAGAACATGGGGACAGGGTGGGGGTGGGGGTCCCAGGTGGGGCTAGTCAGGGAAATTAAGGCCAATTAGTGCACCTATTAGGGCTCTGATATAGAGCAAATAATAAGCAAACAGAGAATTCAGCCACATTCAGAAAGAAAAAAAAAGATGAAGACATTACTAGCTTTGCCTGAAGTTCAGGACATAAATATTAGAAGAAGATTCTTGGGTAAGATAACCTTTTTTGGAGAACTCTTAACTGAAGTTCTAAAGCATGCTCTTTAATGATTTCAATATGTAAATTCTGATGGAAGAAAAAAGTACCCAGAAATATACATTCTTAAAAAAAMCCAACAAAACAGCTAGTATATTTCCACCTGTTTTGGTAAACTATTCACTAAACTATTCAGCAAGTAGCCACAGATGCATCTTCATGTGGCCTAGGAAGTACACAAAAACATCTAGAAGGAGACCAAAGTCTTTATCCACCACATCAAGAAGCCATGCAAAAAAGTATGCTCAAATAGAAAAGGAATTCCTAGCACTTGCACAGACCTATTACTGGCTCAGTGCATATTTATTTGTTCATCTTAGATTTTAACAAGAAGCAGAACACAGGTCACTGGATATTTTTTCAACTAGGATTCAGAGAGTATGACTTCATCAGGTTTTTTTCCCACTCTCTGCACCTATCACGCAAAAGTTTTTGTAGGAGAAAATACTCTTTCTAGAGTATTTAGAATAGAGTTGGTGACCAGCCGCCAAATTAAGAAGAAAAGATGATGATAAGAACTACCTGACCTCATCCTGGCAGCAATGTTAGTTGATCAAAGCAAATCAGAAATGAAGAACTRGCACATGAGACTTGCCAGCAACTTCAACTCCACCTTCATCAGAGGCGAGTGAGTCAACTTCCAGCAAATACATTACCACATTGGCAGGACTAAAACAACCTTCACATGACTGATAGCCTGCTCCTGAAAGGATGGCTAATTTTGATCCCTTGAGTACTTTAGAGGTCTGCATTCCGCCAGTACCTGCAGAATATAAAGTTATAAACAAGTATGCAATCAGATCACAACAACCCACATGCTAGTCCACTCTTTTAAGTAAATTCAAACTATTCAGTACATAGTCATGTGGAATGTAACAGATTAGGGGTAGCAAGGGGAAAAAAAGCACCAATAACAACAATCACCAGGGACATTAATCTCCTCAAAGCTACCTGCCAGATTTTGGCAATGGAAGCAACAGACTTGTTTTTTTGGAAAGGACACAAATGTAGTACTGCGGCTGATTACTTTTCCAGATATATTGGTTTGGCTCTACTTATATAGGCCTCACTGGCACACATTGTCCAGAAAGTAAAGTAAATAAGAAACATGAGGTCCTCATGTCAGATAAGGGACCTTTAAAACAATCGAAATATTTACATAGAACTTTTATTTTCAACATTGTTGTCATGGTTTATTTTGCCCCCAGAGCAATAGAAAAGTGTAGAGATGAGCTGTGTTTGGAATAACACAAATTGAAAGAAAAACAAAACTGACAAACCTTCTGCAAAAATTAATGGGTTGATATAAAACACTTCTAGCCAGTCAACAACCATTGCACCTGGATCTGCTCCTGCAGAACTTCTGACAGTAAGAAGATTAAAGATGATTCTATCCACGGCACCCATACAGCCTTAAACTAAATGTTCCAACTCAAAGGAATGTTCAACATGAGAAGGTGAAATAAAAATCTATCAACAACAAATGTCAATGCTTGGCACAGCGCAAAACCACTGCCTGACCTGAGATCAGGGAATGGAGCGCTCAGACATTTGGAACTATTCAGAATTTAGCAGATACTTCTAGCATCCTTTTGGTTAGGTTTCACACAAATTTCTGTGGAGGACCTGGACAGATCGACAGTATTTTCCAGTTCAACAAGGAAAGAATGAAGGACCTCTTTGAAGTCTCTGATGAAATGTAAACTACTTAGAAGACTTCCCATGAGTCCACATCAGATGTCAGAATCCTCCTTAAAGAATTAATCCTAAAAACTCGCTCTATATGTGTATGCTCCATACACGTGCATGTGTGTGTTTGTGTTTTATAAATGTCGGTCTGTCATTTTAAGTTTTAATGTGACTGCCAGACAGAACCAGGATGTGTTATAAGGGAAGGATAATAAACAAGGGAAATTCAGGAAAGGGGTTTTCCTAGCAGCAGCACAAGGTGCGTTCTTATTTATAACATCAGATTGCACCAAATATTTCATTTTGTATGAGGTCACCCATTTGCTAAAACAAAATATTACGTTTCCTTTCGGGGAAGGTTAATGTTAACCTGTATCAACCTGAGCTGATGCAGTGGCTTATACCATGAGGATCTTATTCTTCATTCTTGTGATAGAGGCCTTCCTTGGTTTTGAGCTTCCAAATGCGGGTAGTTCTTGACCAGAATATACAGTCCAAGCCCAGAGTCCAGCAATCTCATTTATGCCATTTTATAAAACAAATGAATTTGACTTTAAACCTAGATTGTTCAAAACCTTGATGGAAAGAAATACACTACTAATGCCTTAAATGTAAACACAGAGGCTGAAGGCCCATATGATTTATCATCCTGCCATCAGGTTATCTTATTTATTAGAAATTTTCTCACAGTGAAACAAATTATTTCAGCAAATATTAAGCTACCATAAAAGGTGAAATAGAAACACAGGTGCTGTTTGCCCATGCAAAACTGGCAGCAGTTTTGCTTGAAGTTTCCTCCTTTGTTGCCTGATGCCCCAGGCTCTTCCGAGCACTTGTGCAGGACCATTGGGGCAATATCCATGGACACTGTGAGCCTGATGTTTCCCCAGCACCTTGTCTTCTGCCTGTGTTTTGTAGAAATCATTACTGAGAAGTGCTGTGAGTGTCAAACCAGGGCTTGCAAGGGATACTGATAAAGGAACACCCACTTTGCATTTCCCAGTGTTGGCTGAGACAGCTACCTACTTAAGACTGTCGAGACATGTTCAGAAGCAGAGCTGTAGTCATATAAATAACTTCACTGATGAAAATGTAAGTGCATAGAGACTTCCAGCACTTTGAGGCTAGGCATCAATTTAGTGGAGGATTTGAAGATCTAACTTTTAACTCTAGATATTTCCAGGAGCAGTAAGAAGAAGAGCTAGATAACCTGAATGCTGTGGTGGATGTAGTCCAGAGTATCTATGCTTCCTCTGTGCTTTTGAAAAATCTACCCCTGTTCTTGAAGGGGTAAGGGAAGACATTTTCTTTGTTGTTAAAAATCGCAATACTTCAGAAAGACTCCACAGAGTAACTCCTTACTGATAATAACCTGAAATAAGTAAAATCTTCACCTCTGATTGCAACAAAGATAAAATCTCCCCTGTAATATTGTTTGTTGTATTTCAGTTCACTGGAGAATAAAACATGTAGTTACATGGGATTTAGATGATATTTGCTTACCTAATTCATTTGCTACTTTGTATTTCCATTTCAGGAGATTCTCTGAGGTATTTGGCCCTGACAGGTGTACCTGAAAGGAGTACAGCTTTAGTAAAAGTCCAAGTCTTGCCAAAATTGTAGGCCTAGACTCATCCTATTCAGGACTATAAATTACTGAGGCTGACTGTTATCATCCTAGACTCCCCAGAGTCCCTTTTAAGGTCCCAGAGAAATGGGGAGCTGGTGTGCTGGTGAGAGGGAGAGCTTCCAAAGGGCGCTTCAAATTGTAGATGGGCTGACTGGTCACCTGGATGTGCTGTTTCCTTCTTGCTCTGGCATGTGTGGGTACGTAAGGTTTGCTTCACCCCTAGCTGTGATGCCTGCATAGGAATGGGATGGGCCCAAACCAGTCTCTCTTTCACGATAGAGGAGTGCAATAACATGCTCCCTCAAGCGTTTTTAGAGATCCAGAGGCACAGAAAAATCGAAAAGGAAGTTGCAGAAGAAAGCAAAAAACGCCACTGGTCTCATTAAAATTGCTTTGTGTACACTTTTGCTGGGACTCCATTACGTGTCATTACTTCAGTTATTCCATAGCATTGTTTTATCAATTTCCATCATTTTAACATTGTAAGTTTACATACTGGAAGGAACAGAAATTCAGGAAGTTATCACATCTACATTCAGAACTGAAGAACAGAACATTTCTTACCACAGTTAGGGACAGACAGCTATTTCTATGATGTCACACAAATAAATACTCATACATCCAAAAGAGAAGTCTGAGAGTTTAGTATTTATTTCTATTCGTCAGCAGTCCAACATAGGGTTAACACATGTTGCTTATAATCATACATTTATATGTGTATTTTTATAACTATAGTAAACTTTATAATATACATGATACATATATATGTGTCTCTTAAAGCATAGTCAAAACCATCATCAGCTGAACAATTAACACAGATATACTACTTTTAAACACACTTGCCTAGAAGAGAACCTGCACTAGGGAGTAAAAGCACAGTGTATTCTGTATTTCTGTAGAAGATTACCTCACTTCCCTCCATTTCCTCTAAAATCTAGGTAGAAGAGGAAATTAAGGGAGACAAACTGAACTGTGATGCTTAGGGAGTCCCTTGATTCTGCCTGTCACAGTTTTAAGCCTGCTTGGGGCCTCAGGGGAGTCTGGCTGTTCTTACTCCTCCTCTGCCAACCAGACAGTAACGGCCCACTGCTTTTATTCATTACCCTGAATGTAATGCACTAAATTTAACAAGTAACACACTCAGCAGGAATTTATTGGCCTTTTGCAGCATGATTGCAAGGTAGGATATGGATATGGATTCCAATTACTGCTGACACCCAGATAAGAGGAACAAAGCCTATATATGATTATTATTAATCAAAGGTGATATCTGGTATTACAAAGAAAAGAAAAACAAAACAAGAATAATTTAWAAATACTTAACTATATATTTTTTTTCTATCAAAATGTCAGTTGTTCCACATAAAATTATGCTGGTATTTTCTAGCTAGCAATAATAAAAGAAATGGCATATTACACACAAATTGCATGTAAGAAAATGTAAATAACAGGAGTCATTGATTATAAAGTGATATGCAGAAAATCCACATCCCAGTAGATGTAATATACTGTGAAAAGCATAAAATAAAAATATACATATATTCACAGTTATATAAGTATTAATGATCACTAAACAAAATAAAAATTCTCTGTAATATAGATAGCTGAGATTCATATTCATCTGACAGTATTAAAAGATGGGATAGGAAGAAATTAATTTTTCTTGTTCACATCTGGAGCTTAAATAGGTACAATATGAATGGGCAGAGAACAAGCCAAAAGACCACAGCATCAAAATTCCAGAAACCAGCAGATGTGAAACACATGTATAGCTTTCCAAAAGTCCCTCCCAGGTGAGCACAGAAACTAACCATTTAGCTGCATGTGATTGCACTCATTTTGTAACACTGCAACCAACAACTTATTAAATATTAGGGATATTCAGACTACTAAGAGAAAAAGAATTCAATTCCAAGTGTTTAGAATTTCCATTCAGCCTGGACCTAGAAGATGAAAATTTTTTCCAAGCTTTCTAAAACAATTAAGTCAGCAGAGTGGGACCAGAAAGCTTGTGAAGTTTCTCATTATTATCTATTCCTGATATTTAGACTTAGAGCATCAGACAAAGAATATTTTCTGGTAACAATTCCATTCTCTTTCTGCAGCAGAAGCAGGAGGGATTACTTTTCAAAAACAGGAAGTTAAAAAAGATGAAAAAGTAAAGTCTAAGTTCTGAAGTCAAAATTTCTGAAATGATGCAAYAGTACAATTTGTTTGAAATCCAGTGAGTCTGCTATTCACAAACAGTGCTACCTCAGATTCCTATGGATATAACTTATCCATATGTCCCAAAAATTAATCAAAAAAGGGGAAAATGGCATTGCAAATACTGCACCGGCCCACTCTGGTCCAACTTTACTACTCTTTCCTGATTCTTGAAAAAGCCTCTTTTCTGTATGCTATTCATTTCCTGGTCACTTCAGTAATGGTGTAAAAACAACTTATCTGCCCACTGGGAACAGAACTGACATCAGCAGTATTCTTCATACAAACCAATATTTCAGTATTACTGCCGGTTAATAAATGAATCTGAACCAATAACTGGGAGACCAAATTTCAACGAGATTTTTGCCAGTTCTCCTGTCCTTAATTAAAGATTTTATTCTACAAGCCATTATTATCATGCTATCTGCATAAAACATTGCATATGCATAAACGTTATTGCGCGTATAACCTGTGTTAGCTTGCCTCTTCTGGGATGCTCTCTCTCATCTCTGAAAAGGGAGAGGCCAGTTTGTTCATGCTGAGGATTATATTTTTCACCTATCTTGTGAAGGAAAATGTCATAAGCACATCAGTGATCATGTCTTACACATACAAGATAGATAAAGTACAAGCTGTAAAGATATACGCTTCTCATCAAGTAAGGGAAGGTAGGAGGGGAAACAAATCTTAATTTTAGTGAAGGCAGTTACTTGGGTGACACAAAAAAGCAATCATGTTTTGTAATCTCATTTTTGCTGTTTTACCTGGTATATTTGAAAGAATTTTGATATTGGGTACAGCAAGAGAATAAACACAAYAAGCAGGGAGGAACAACATATTTTTAGGAAAAAACACTTTTTAAACAAACGGTATAAACATTATATATTATCTATCTCACGGTATTGATACATACATATGAATGAAGGATTGTATGGGAGCATAAAATCATTTTTGCAGCATTTGGTGATGTAAGGTATTACTGATAAATATTTGATTATATATATACATGATTTCAAACTGAGAAACAGTTGGGTCGGTGATGCAGCCTTGATATTGAAGAGAACTTTTATTAATAGCGCTAGCATTTTCTTGAAATATATGAAGTTTGTCACTGAGGGAGAAAAGTAAGTAGCTAAAAGGTTGATTCATCAGAGCATGCAGATACATGCATAACTTTAAGCTTGAAAGTAGTGCTCACCAGAGCTTTGTGAATAAGGGTTTTACCAAATCGACAGGCTAAAAGTTCAGATGCAACAGAAGAAAACAAATGTAATACAGAGCAAATTGTCGGCCTTAGAAACAGAAACTGAAAGAACAAAAAATCCTTTCTGCAGAGATTAGGGTGAACAGCCTTTTTAACATGGCAACAAGAAACAGGAGATAAAGACTACTAAAATACACAATTTCCCCACCATTGGCTTCAGTGAGCTTTGAATCAGACCCCAAAAGAAGGGTTACTTCTCTAGTGCCATAGCTAAAACACACGCTGGCCTTTTTTTACAGTCATTGCTCACATTTAAATAAATGCACAGAAGCTATGTTTCTATGATTGTGTACACGTTATTTTGTTGTGAACATGAAAGAAATGTATACCCTCATATTGCAACTGGATGCTTATATGGAAAAAAACAAGGGTGACTATTGTGGCTCATCAGTATTACAACAACTGTTAGAACTCCAGCCTTTTGTTCTCAAATGTTAATGGGAAAAAACAACAACATCTTTTGTAAAAGATTACAATTTAGAATGGTAATGATACATTTGTCTCAAGAGAATTTGTATTCTGTCTGCAAATCAATCAAGATATGGTGAAACGATTTAGAAAGAAATCACAGCTGAATGCATAAAATCTTGGGAACAAAGAATGATACCTGCATATAAGAGACAGCTGACAATACCCATCAATGGACAGAAAAATGCATTTCTCCTTATTCTTGTTAATATATAAACTCATAATTCTGGTAGTTTCTACTATAAATAAGACACAATTTTTGTTTACAGCACACTGTCTAGAAAGATACTGTGCACTCTGTATTTTCGCTAGCACATACCATGGATGTATATTAAATCAAGACTTTCTTGATTGGAATAAAATCACTGAAATGTGGATTGAGTTGATAACTTTAATGCAAAATATTATCTTCTCTTTTTTTCTCACAATGCTTTTAACACCCTAATCCTTAAAAATCATTTAAGCAATTGAGTGGGAGAAAGCATCACATTGGAAGGGAATAATTTCATGCCTCAGATGTGTTGTGAAGCATGAGGCCGAAGAATGAGTGACTTCAGTCACCTGAGAAGTGCAATGATTCCCAGAAAAGCACTGCCTATAGAATCTTATTGCTATTGCTGCATGGAAATTATTTTAGAAAAGGTCACACCCATGGAGCTACTAAGAATTATTAGAAATGAGTGATTAAGGTGGCAACCATATAGCCTGTAATTCACTGTTTAATAAATAAATGTGCTCCCCCAACATGCTTTCAGAAGTAAAGTGCACATTATAAAGACTAAAAAGTACCTTGCTTAAGTGAAGTGCTTCCCTGGCCTAACGTGACTGTCAAAGCTCTGCTACMGCAGCTGAGAAAACTCAGTGTTCAAAAAGCTATATTTTACCCCAAAGACTTCCACGGTGACAATTGTCCAAACCCAAATTAAGTGCTCAAGAGATACAAAGACATTTGCAGACTAGGGAGGCGACTGCAAAGGTGACTGTTGCTCTACCTCGTGGTCACCTTATTAGGGGGGCTCTGGTCTCTGGAGAACAAACTCAGCATGACAAGAGAAAGATGACAGGTAGCACATATTTCCACTTCCTCTGAGTAATTCCTCTAGCAGGGATCCACCTCTTGGMGGAGCCATGGTCTTCATAGGTTTGAGTGCCAAAGAAAGAAAAGCTATGCATCCTACCAGCATTCAGGTTTAGAGACAGTAGTGCATCTCTGGGTCAGCACTCTATGCAGGTTGGGAGCAAATGCTTAAAATCTTTGTTCAAATAAAGTGAAGAGCTTTTATGGCCATTTTTTTTCTTTTAAAATGAAAAATCATTTACACTGCAGATCTGAAACAAAATGATGTCTTATTTATGCAGGTTTTGTCTTTAATAAAAAACAGGCTTCAGAAAACCTGCAAAAATGAAACTTTAAAAATTCCATCCATCATTTTATATATAACAGGCTGCAGTCTGGTTTGCTGATGCATCATCTCACACTACTATCAGCTACTAAACGGAAAAGGCATTTTGATTTTGGAAAAAAAAAGCCATTTTTCCTTTTAAAAAATTTGAATGATAGCTATTTTTTAAAGTTATATCATGAATTAAAAGTTTCATCTTTTTCTTTAAAGTTTATACTTAGATCATGCTGCTTCTTTTATTCTTGGTATATGTTGCAATTTAACCCCACCATATTCTCTAAAAATATTTTCTTCCTTATTCATGCCAATTGCATCAATTATATTCCGCTTGACCATTAGTTGCAGGAGAGCTTCCTTTAATTCTGTGGTACTATTTTTTTTTCCATTGCCTGATGATAATCTAAGGGGAAGTGTTGTGAATCTTAAAAAAAAAAAAAGAAAGAAAGAAAGAAAGAAAGAAAGAAAGAAAGAAAGAAAGCTAGTTTAAAATTAAAAGAAACAAAGAAAAAAGCAGTTCCTAATTTTAAATCAGCATATTTTGTACTACTGCTAGTCTGTTATGGAACTGAGGAACTGATCTAAGTATCTGTAATACTTTTGACTTTGCTGTGACAATGAAATATTAACATTAAGAGACTTAGTTTTGCTACCCTTGAAGTACCGTTCAAAGTACCTCATGGGGTAAAAAGTGATAAGAAATCAAGAGGAGGAGGAATACTTGAGGAATTATTCTCGCAGCCCCCTCAAGGTACATAATAAGACATGATTCTGCAGCCAGCATCCACCACAGAGGCCATATGTAGAGGCAGGTTCTGTCAGAGAGCAGTTAAGAGTAAAAATTAAGATGTCTAAGTTTAGAAGGTGCAAAGACTCCCATCATTTCCAGCTACATTGTCCTGAAGTTTTCATCAGTAAAAACAAACATTTGAAGGATTGTCAGAAAAAAGTTTTTTTTTTTTTATGGTTTCCAATTATTTTTTGTTTTGCAGACATGTTATGAAGTGAAAAAAAAAGTTTTAAACAGCAAAGAAAATTGCACATTCAAGATAATTTTACAAGGCATTTACTGATTGCCAGRGTCCTGGAAGTGCTGTAATTGACTCCTTCTGCCTTGAACTTCTTGTGTTGTTTGATTTTTAGCAATTGTTCTGGGAATAAACAGAACCATGAATGTTGGTCTTGGCATTGAAGCACAGGCCAGATCCTGCAAATCTTGTGTTTGTTATCTTGCAGATCAGAAAGCATCAGCTATGGAAGGACTACAGAGACTTAGGAGGACTTTCCAGTTTTTGGGTCACATTGAAGAAACCGATTTGCAGCTAGTTGTGATAAACAGTACATACTGTGGTGAGCAGGGGGCTTAATTACCTACACTAAAGGTTTCTTGGTTTGAGAACTTAAGCTGGAAATCACAAAATGGCAACAATGCAATTTTCATGGGTTTTTTTTTTCCTTGAGAGTTGGTTTGCATGTCCTTGTTTGCAGATGTCACTGGGACAGTGTCAGGTTGCTTTAGACCAAACATTCAGATTTCTTATCTATATTTTATAAAACTTAAACCTGCTGGCAATATTTGCTTGATTTCTCTAATGGTTCCGATGGAAATAGTGGTTTATTTGGCTTTAACTGTGATCATGGATGAAACATTACTGGACTATGCCAGGGCACTGAAACCAGCTCTAAACATAAACTGAAACTACTTAGTCTACTTATTAGTATAGAAACTGCAAAAAGGGAAGCCCTAAAAATCCTAAAAATTACCTAACTGAAGAAATAAATTTTCTGTATATATATTTATAATGGATAATATTCCCTTAAAATGGCTTGGTGATTTTTTTTTTTCTTGAAGTGGTATAATACTGATCTTTTATAATGTGCTGCGGATGTAGTATCAACCACCTTCCTAGTTCAGAGCTGCAGGGTCCCAGCCATGGCAGTGTTCATTAACACCCAGCACTTGGATAATTTATCAGCCAACCAGTATGCAGAGTTTCACATCTCTCCTCTCTAATACAAGAGGGACCTTCTCCTCTGGTCCACTCCCATTCCTAGTTTAACCCTTCAGCAAAACTTTTATGCTATCTTTACAGAGAGTTCTAATCCACACTAAATATGCTAATAAAGAAATACCTTGAGGGCCTTTTTTGATCATTTCAGTTATACGTATATGCTAAATCTGCAGCTTGCAGTGTTATCTTCAGCAAGAATCACTGTCTCTGGTATATGTAATGCCATTTGCTTTGTCCTGTATAATAGGCAGGTTTTAAACATACTTTTTTTTATCAACAAATGCAGGCTGTGAGATTAGCTCAGAAAGACACTTGCCATACAGGCAAGACTGATGCCCTGTCTGCCTACTTTGACCTTCCAGTCAAGAGACATCATTACAAATAATTTGGTGGGGGAGGGAAGGGAATCTAAGGAAAAATGGCCATTTTGCCAGGATCTCTATGCACATCTCTCTGCAGGATGCACAGAGGAACCCTGAGTATGAGGGCCCTGCAAGGGACAATAGTGGAAGCCTATCGATTTTTGCAGCTAGCCTCTTTTTTTTTTTTTTTTTCCTGTGAGATCCCCAGAAAGAAGAGTGTCAACAGACAATGCAGATGAGGAGAGTCCCAGCAGCACTACGGTGTGTGCTGCCAGATAGCCAGAGAGAAGTCATAGCCCCAGAGAAACACATACATGACTTCTACACCAATGGCCTTGTGCTTCTCTGAAAAATCCTCTGGGATCTGCCGGCTTTGGGAGAGAAATCTCTCTTGCTCTTTTCAGGATAGGAAAAACTTTGCCTCATCCCATGGGACAAATATAGGAAATATCTGCTAGCAAAATCTCATGGAATTTTCCTTTGATCAATGTGTTTTCTTGTCCATTTTTCCACAGACAGAAGAGGGGTTTATGCCCTGGCTTGAGATTGCTAAAACTGTAAGATCATATTACACTTTATACAAACACTGGAAAAAAGCAGGTTCAAGAACAGTGCTGAAGAAAATGGTGGATCTTTCTCCGTCTCGAATCTTGGTATGTGAGCTACAGGCTTCTGCAAGCGTGTAACAACATCTGGAAAGGTGCTGTGCTCTCGCCATATACCCTGCCATGACCAAATGCCCTGGGCTTACAGGCTCTAGCAGAAGGTACCCAGCACCTCCCAGGACTGGACCCTCCTTTCTGTCAGAAGGAGAAAGGAAAAGCAGTCAGTTTAACATAGAAGTGATACGCGATTTCCTCAGAGCTTCCCTGTCTTGATGCACGTACCAGCTGAAGATCGGACCCTGTGTATTAAAACAGGTCTTTTGTAAATATTTCATGTTCCGGAGGCAAGCAAAAATGCCTGCACTGCCCTTTGCATTTCTATTATTTAAAGGGTCACTAATCAAGCAGTGAACTTACCTTTCCGACAAATCTACGTACCAGACAATCAATATTCATTTGGTGCTAACGATACTCTTTTCCCAGCGTACCGTGTGAATGCGAGCTTGGCTATCTCCCTCCTAGCTCAGGATTAGCATAACCTGGGAAATGAGCCCCGAGGATACACTAGGGTGTGCTATGTTGAACACTGCAGGGAAAATGTTTGCAACAACCGCCAACAACAGTCGCTGCAGTAGTGACAAGACTAGGAAGGGTTAAAGTTTTGTCTGTGACACTGAAATTGAGGCCAGCTGTAGGTCATATTCACGTCCCAGTCACAGGAAAATGAACCTGTGAGACAGAACCTAATTATCTGCTAAACCAAAAGCCAGTCTCAGTTCAATAACTTACGACAGAGCTGGCAGCCAGATATAGTGTTGCCATGGTAACGCTGAAAAAAAATCCACTGCAGTAGAGAACAAGAAGGAAAAGAAGGAGACTGTAACCCTAAATATGCTGTAGCCATTTGATCTTGGACAAGTGGATATGTCTAAAGAGCCAGATTGCTACAACTGTCTATCCACTTTAATATCCTCTATAATTACTGAAATGAAAAATGCAATTACAGTGTGCTCTGAGCTAAAAACCAGGAGTAACTGGCTAACTGGGAATTAATTTTAGAGTGAACAATATCAGCTTCTTTCCCCTCTCAACACACACAGACTTAGAAGTATGTGGGGGCTGGAGATCAGAGGCGCCTGCTTCCCGCTAGTCCAAAATCACTTCATGCCAATCAAACTTTTGGTTTTCACCATCAGCTTCCCCTCCTCCCTCTTCTTCCATCCACCAGGAATTATACACAAGGGAAAAGTTCAGTAGAATGAAGCATTAAAACTCTCGCTTTGGAGGCCATAATGTCGGAACTACTTAGAGTTATGAGTGACATGAGTTTAAAGATCTCAGCAAAACGTCCTGAGAATGGTCCCTTGTATGAGACGTGTAACAGTAGATCACAAGGCAACACAACCAACCTATGTGCCCAGGAATCCTGGGACTAAAGATCCAGTCCTGCCAACATGTTTTTATTCAGAGGTAAGCACGGCGCTCCAAAGTACCACCAGCACAGGGTCTGGGGCTTTTCCCAGCTGAAATCCCTAGCAACAAAACAAAGGAAACCTTACTCATGAAGCTCTCTGAGCTGGACACACACACCCCCAAAAAACAGCTGTGGAACTCCAGGGCTGCTCTGGCAGTTTCTTAAGCACCGTCTCAAAAAAGTTCATTAAAAATCAAACACCAACACATATCAAACACAAAATTCAACATATATTTTGAAATATATATTGAGAAATACATATATATATATACATATATATATAAAATTCTGATTATTTTGGTCAGTGGATTTGACATCAAAAACATCAGTTGAGATTTCATGAAAGAACATACATGTTTTCATGTTTGTGCATGTTAAAGACAGAAAGAAAAAATTTAAATGAAACATCCTGGTTAGAAAATAAATACAATTCAAATCAAACCAAATCAAGCACTTATTTTGGACAGCAGCTCTATATAGGTGTTTTCAGCTTGCTGCCAGAGCTACCGCAAGCTATCCAGAGCAGCTTGCTAAATGGTGAGACTTCCCCCCCAGATGCTGGAAACTGCATGGCTTCAGACTCTCACATAGGCATGCTATTCAGGCTCAAAATGTTCTTGCCATTACTAATTTTATGAGAGACTTTAAAAAATAATAGTATTCCAGGGGTTAGGATAGCAAAATCATTTCCAGCTTGAAAGTACGATTAAGAAATATTATTGTCCTCATATTTTTACCCTGCATAGGTTTTTTTCTTCCAACTGGGTGAAGTCCAGATTCAGTTATGTATCTATCGCTGCTGCACAGTGCTGTATAAGTAGTGAAGAAAAGGAAAACTTGTCCAGCAATATTTTATTGGGTATTCTTTTTTTTAAAATACATTAAAAAAAAACCAAAACACAGGCAACATATACTATGTAGGACTCTCTAATTTGTTGTAGACTAGCATCCTGATCTTGTAAGCGCTTACCATTAGTATCTAGTCCAGTGAGTAGTTTCACTGAGCTGATAGAGGTGTCTGGTATCTATAAAGAATTTGAGTATGACCTTTCTATACATGCATACTTTTTGTTTGCAGTAATGTAGATCAAAGGGAGACTACAGTATTATTTTCAGTGAGCCAGCCTGACACCTGACATAAGTGAGGTTTGCTAAAGTCAATGGGTCTGATCTTGCTTATGCTGATCATGAATTTGTCCTCATTTTCATCACTGAAAGTATAACTATCATCTTGTGCTTTTCTTTAGTTTAACTTTATATTTCTGAAGTGTTGGTAACATGCTTTTAAACCAGTCTGAGAATGTGCTCAGTCTCTGTGTAAAGGATTTTTAGGAAAAATCTTTCTTAAATGATGGAAATTGGCTTTAATGCACTGATTTCCAGCCTTCAAGGATCTGACTTAGTAAACTGATAAGCCATTTTTGAGACAAATTTTTTAACAATGTCTCTGAATCTTTACAAAAAGGCACAATCTTACAGGAAATTGAGAGAGAAGCAAATAATACAGAAGAAGAGAAAAAGTACTAGAAAATGTAAGATAAGTACAGCAAAGGAAGCAACATTTCTGCTCTTGTTTGAAGAAGCAAAACAAAAAGCACACTGACCTTCATACACGGGATAAGGAACATAATTTTGACTTTTTTATTCAAGTGCATTTGTTTCTGTTCTGAGCCTGCAGCCACTCTGAAACAATAGCTCCAAAAACTGTGAACTACCCTTCTCCTCTTAATTACACTACTCTGCTAAGGGAAGGCAGGATCATACACAGGCTGAAACAAAGGAGGTTCCCAGGATGGGTTTGTGGGACAGCTGTTGAATGGAGCCACATCTATTAGCCGTACTTCTGATATGTCTATTATTATGACTGGAGATTGTTCTGTAGAGAAAGCAACCATCCTCATGCATGAAGTTAGTCGCACATTGATCATCAGCAAATCCCAAGACTTTACACATTAAACTACTTCTTGCAGTTGTGAAAATGGCAAACTATAGTACTGATGTATTTACACAGCCAAAATCCAAATGTGCCTCAGCTGATCTTCTGATGTTCATGAAAAACAGCAGGAAAAGACAAGTTAACGGAGAGCACCATTTTGTCATGGCAGAAGCATTAGGGACAGTTATTGATTAAACATTTTGTCTTTTAGCATCAGCATTAAAAAAACAAAGAAGTAGAAAAGAGAAATAATGATCTGACCATTATGGCAGTAACAGTAATGGAATCCAGTGATCAAATTCTGGCTTTGCACATCTACGTATGAAACTCCTACTTATATAAATCTGAGCTACTTGCAAATGTCCATGGACAGATTTCACTAGCCTGTGATTTTATCCAACTTCCCACTTAAAGTATGAACTCTAGAAATGCAACTGTTCATGATAGTCACAGTGGACTATTTTAAGGGAGATAGCTTTGTGAACAACACATTTAATTTGTGAAGCTCATRGAAGCCTAGTGGAATGGGGCAGTTAACGTGGGATTCTGTTTCCTAAGTGTAGGTGTCTACTGCCATTTTAGATGCCTTGGAGTGTCTGAGGCATCCACATGAGGCTGGCAGATACAGTACAGTCCCTACAGACTTGTGGCCTTCTGGAGTGATGTAGCGAGGGTATCCTAGGGCATCTCAAATGGCAATAGACAGCTATATTTAGGCAACTGACACCCCCCCCACCACCACTGACACTGAAACTTTTCTATATTTTCTAAAGATTGCCAATGCTATATGACTCTTTTGTTGTCCCAGGTACCCACTTTAGCAGTCTTTTATCACTAGGACAAGTAAGTTTTACTAGTTCTAACATTTGATTCTATACTACCTGTGAGCCCTGCGAGGTACCCTGCAGACAGACGCCAGGACACTCTATCTGTGCTCCAAGCTAGCTGGGAGCCAAGAAGCCCCATCAGGATGCTCTGAGGTCTGAGCAGACACAGTGCACCTCACCAGAGGGTTCAGTAGCCTGGGCTCTGTGCTGCACTAACCACTGCTTCTTGTGCCCTGCTAGGAGCAGCCCACATGTGTGCCAGCAGAGGTCACGTCTGTCTGCAAAACACCATGGCATGTGGCTTCAGCATGTGTGAAAAGACTCAAACCACAACTAGCCAGGTTAGAAAATATACTCTGTGGTACAGGTAACAGTGTAGGTACAGTGGCTACCTAGACCAAAAGCTTCTTTGTTTTTTGAGATGACTATAATACAATAGCTTGCTTTTCCACTATATTGTGTGGTTATATATCCCTTTGTCAAATGGGAGAAAAATGCTGCCACCCCTATTTTACACAGTTATAAATGACTATGCAAAGCAGACAGCAATGGAGAAATGGCCTACTTTGTCCTAGTCATACTGAGTGTACTGAATTTTCTTACATAGATGGGTCAGCACTGTGCTGAACAACTAGCATTAAATTCAGTGGTTTTACTATGCAGTCAGGACTGAGAGAAATACCAAGTAACCAAATAAACCTGTTTTGGTTGGCCTCATAAACCATGTTATAATATGTCCTAATAAACAGGCATTATAGAGCATTACTTGATCTAATCCTCCTAACATCAGCACTTAGCATTAGATGTTAAATTTTGCTTTTTAAATAAGAGCCCAATGACTGTCTTAAAAATGGGGACTGTTGATTACTGCAAATAGAATCTTTAGTAAAACCATACAATTTACAAATTGGGATTCTATGGTTACTTTTAAAAGCTCATGTACAGTGCATGAATCATCCAATAAAGCTGTTTTATCAAAAGCTAAAATCTCTGTTTAAATTTAACAGTTAATATTTAAACTCATGTTCCATTAAAAATATGCCAGAATAGTTTTGCATCATGTTAAATGATACACAGTGAGCCTGCTTAATTTGTTACCGTGTTTGTTGCTGGTTTTAGATCCTGAGCAAGCTAGCTAAATATTGTATTTCTTTGCTTAGGTCTAAATAGAGCCTTTCAGTCTATGAATATAGATGATTTAAAATTCTCTTCCAAAGGATTCAACTTTGGTTCAGGATTCAACATAAATTTTTCATCTGGTTCTTGAAGTCTGTGACTATGTAGGTATGATGTTCTGACAAGGACTGCCATGGTTTGAAGTGCCTTCCAGTGTGTATTACACTGTCCCCGGTGTAATTTGGGGATATGTAAGTAGGAAAGGATCAAACCTGTAGTATGGAGTTTTTCAGGAGTGGAAACAGTTTAAGTGCTTTGTAAGAATGGTGGCCACTCTTCAAAAATCTCAAAATTTTATGATGACATCTTAGCAACTGAAGCCAATGACAAAAGCTCCCCTTGATTTTAACAAGGGCAAGGAATCTCTTTATGGAAACTACAATGCTGCAAGATGCCTTTATCTTCCAGGGCATAATTTCCACTAAAAAACCCATCATGAAAACATCATAACACCAAATGTCACAGTTGCTATCTAATCCACCTTAAAATCTCTCCTTTGCACAGAACAATGTGTATCTGGAAAAGTTTGCCAATAAGCTATTTTTATTAGAAAAAGCCATCAGCTCCAAGCAGAAACAGTCATAAGATCACACATTACAGATTSTACCTGTGAAGAAAAAGCTTAAAAAAAAACAAATTAAGTGAGCATAATGCAGGTTGCGTAGAGATGCTGTGCCTGGGAAGTCCACACAAACCACTTACATAAGATTCCAACATTTTCTCAGTCCTCTTCAGTCACAAATGTATCTGCAGAACATGGAGATACTTGTAATCAAGAAA
The DNA here is from genome assembly GCF_003343035.1 of Apteryx rowi. Taxonomy (NCBI): domain Eukaryota; kingdom Metazoa; phylum Chordata; class Aves; order Apterygiformes; family Apterygidae; genus Apteryx; species Apteryx rowi. The sequence continues at coordinate 3,887,053 of NW_020450665.1, read as the reverse complement.
AGATACCATTATTAGGATTTGAAAAGGCCCATGCAATTAAAGCAGAACTAATTAGACAAATTCACAGAAGAAAAGAAGAAAAATCTGCCAAGGGGCTTAAACAGATTGGTGTCACCCATTAGGCACTGGATTACAAACTGTGGGAGATGAGAAAGCGCATCAGCAAAGTATCACTATGCTTGTCCTGATCTTATCCTTTTCTCTGGGCATTTGCTAGTGGCTATCGTCAGAGAGAAAAGATTCTGGCCTAGATGCTACATTGTTAGCATTTCTTTCCACACCGGCATGGTCTCTTTTGCTGCTGCTTAAGATGTACTGAGATAAAGCCAATGGACAGTGWCTAGACGGTGCATAGTTATTGTCTTTGAAAGTCATTTGATGCATGAGGGCTGTGTTATACATGCGTGGTTTTAATGAGGTTCTTACAGGTTTTTCAGGAGTATTGTGCAGCAGGCAAGAAAGGCAGAAAGAGAAAAATTCTCATCTTTGATGTCACACCTGTTGCTATAGACACCACTACATGTTGCACACTATTCTGTTTAAGGGGCTTATATGCGGAATGACCAGCAGACATTTTTAATCCACTGGAAGCTAGGGACATTCTTCCATGTTCAGTTTCATACAGGAATGTATCCGTTGGCAAATTTAGGCACAGCTTGCTAATTTGGCTTACTTTCTCATATATGCATTGCATTATGCACCCTCCCCCCACCCCTTTTTTCCAAAGCATCCTCCAGATTGTTTTGTTTTGTCGAGTGAGAAAAATGAAATGTTGCAAAGTGTAATATCTCCTTATGCAACAACTGGAAGGAATCTTTCAGTGCCATTGTTGGGCCAGTCGCTGAAGGTCTGGTGCTACTGCAAAGCCTGTAACAGCACTGCAGGTGCTACCTTTGCAAAGCTCATACCCCTCCCTTATTGAATGGGGATATCTTGCCTTTACAGTACATTTATACAGACCAGGCTAAAAAATAAACAAAAAGGAAATTAAATTCCATTCTCACAWGTTTTTTTTTTCTGTATTCAAAGAATAAAAAGTGTAAAGGAGATTTTTAAAAATCCCAGGCCACTATGGTTGGAGAGAGGCAGTTACAAGCATGAAGACTTATCCCACAACAGGCAGTCCTGGGGTACCAGCACTGTCACTCCTTCCACACGGTTCTGGGTACCTCACCCCACATGCATTCACTTCTACTTGGGTAGGGATGTGAGACCACACGCTCTCACCCATTCCCTTTCTTTACAAATGTAGGCTACTTACTGTGTATGGAGGTAGCAAAAGGGTAAGGTATTAAAAGTTGCACCATAATCCAAAGGAACTGTGCCCTGCACCTGCATTGGGCTGTCACAGAAGGGAGTTTCTTTCCCACACCTACAGGGAACCAGGGGCCATGATGCACTGCTTGCACAGATACATTTCTGTAATTTTGTAATGTATTTGGGAGATGAAAGTCATGGTATAACACAACTAATCCTTTATCAAGATCATGGAAATCCTGAATAAGACACAAAAAAAGAACATGACAAGGTTTGGAGTAGTATCCCAAGATTTGTGAAATGAAATTGATTTTCATTCAAATCAGGTCTTTTACTCTTCTTGAAAATGTCAAGGTGTCAGCCTTGGCCATTACCAGACTATGATTTATAGTTGAGACAAAGCGATAATACTCAGGTGACTGTCTGGAACTGTACTGCAGTGTCTGGAAAGGCAACAGATGACAGCCATCTCTTTTCTTAACCAACTTGCACTGGTTATCTAAGATCAGCCTTCCCACACCCCTCCTCCTCCTCAAACCCTTGATAGAAAAATGATAAAACATATAGGCTTGAAGATTTACTTAGATCAGATAAATAAGCATTGTGAAGGGAGTAGGTTACAGAACTTTGGAGACACGCATTAAAAATAATCTTTTAGCTAAACTGTATCTTAGCTGTTTGGATGAATACCTGTAAAATGTGATACTGAGCGCCTGTTTCAACACATGGGTATGTTTTAATCCATATGTACAATCTATTTCTGTAAATTGAGTACATTAGAAGTACAGAAAATGCTGGAACCAAGTTAAATTTTCAAATAGTAAGAATAATATACCTTATTTCATTTTAAATGAAGACTAAGAAATCACACTTCTAATCTTACTCTTCTAAAAGAAGATCAAAATCTAAGTACTGTGGCTGAAGTGGCTATCACACAGGCATTAAACACAGTTTGTTCAATAAATAGATTGATGGAGGTTAAAAATTACCTGCCTAATATTTAGTCAACCACTGATGAGGTAATTCAGTTATCTCTCCCAATGACATAAAGTTTTGCTTGAATAAAGGTAACAGAATTAGAATCAGAGGCCAGATTTATAAACTCCTATGCCTGAAAATGTAGAGGCAGGATAACACAAGTACCTAACACTTTAGGTGCTGGACTCCTACCAATCGCAATTGGAATTAGGCACCTTCAAGTAGCTCAAGCATATCTTTTTCTAATGTTTCTCTCCTTACTCCTTCAACTATACTTGCATTTGGACACTGACAAACAGGAGTCATCATGGGTGATCCACTGAAATGTGGTCTCAGTACAGTGGAGTGAAAAAGAGAATAAACATATATGTACAAGTCAAACAAAAGCACAGAGGAATTACTAGCACAGCTAATAATATCATTCCTGACAGCACTGCTAATAACACCATTACTGACATAATGTGTCTAGTTTTAGTACTAGTATGTGTAAGGGATGTTGACAAATTAGAAAGGGTTCAAAAAAGAACTAGCAACATGATCTGATGTTTCCAAAAATCTGACCTCTAGTAGGACACTGAAGACACTTTTTATTTTATAAATGAAAATGCTAAGAGGCAATAGTAAATGACCATTTAAATTATCAAGAAAAGATCCAGTAGCTGGAAGCTGATGCTAAACAAATTCTGATTAGAAATTAGCCTTTATTTTTAATAGTAATGTAACAGACCCCTGGGACACTGTTCCTGGGATTATTATGGATTCTCTGTCATCCCAAATCCTAAAATATACTTGCTAACCAGACAGAAATTGTTGGTGTTGATGTGGGAGTTGCTTAGTGAATGCTTTGGCATGTTTTATGGAGGAAGTCAGACTAGATGATCAAGTTCCTTCTTGGCAGCAGATGTACGATATTCCTGCTATGTGTGGGAGACATGAGGGAGGAAAGCAAGGGAGATTAGGAAAAGAAAAAGAAGGGAAGGAAAGAAGAAGGAGATGTCTGTCTGGCTTCCTTGCTTTGTGCATGCAAGGTGCAAGCCTTGTGTGCTACCATGTTTTGTGGTTCAGTGAACTGCAGATGGCATCTAGAAGCTGAGGGGCTTCAGCCCCTCACAAGTTTTACAGCAGTGCAGGAGAGTCTGATAGTCCACTGAAAAGACTACTGTAGCTATCAGGATCTGCTGTCACTACTTCATAGTCTGAGTTGGATGCACACATAAGACTACTTTACAGAGAAAAATGCGGAAACCAGTGACTCTCTTTTGAAAGTTACTCCTGAACAAGTGCTCTTCTTACWGGCTATTGCAGAAGATCATTAGGACCATTTAGATTTTCAATCTGAAAAGTAGTAGATGTGGATGCCAAAACAAAGTTGAAAAGTTGATGGATAATAGATGAATACTGGGATATGAGATCCCATCATTCGCTCTATTGTGCTTCCCTCTCTTCCCGGCCACAGCAGTAAGTGACTGTAAACACTGAGAGAACAAATAGCACAAAGTGGGCTGTAAAAAAATGTATAAAATGTCTTCTCACTCTACCGCAGTAAACTGTGACCTGATACTGACCACTGAATGCTTCACTATTATTTGCATTAAACTGCAGCTTCAGAGTTCCAACCAAAATCAGGGTCCCACTGCACTAGTCACCATGCTCCCAGTTAGTGAGTGTCAGTCCCATCCAAAAGAGCCCACAGCCTATCTATCTCATCGACAGAGTCAGAGCATCAGCAAAAGAAAGTAAAGGTACACTCACTGAAATGGAGCTCAAGAAAATTGTCTGCATTCATGCTGAGTCTCAGAAAGTGACTCTAAATCTTTAGCCATTGATGTAGGAAAGAAGAAGAGCACTTAGACTGCTGTTTGGAAACATTTGAAAGTATTTTTAAGTTTCAGTTATTGTACGTAGTAATTTTGATTTCCCACTAGCATTTAAGGAATGATGATTTTAGAAAGCCAAACAGCAGCCTTTGGAATTTGTTAACTCATAAAAGCCTACCATCACACAACACTCAGATACCTGCAACACCCAGAAGAAATCTAACTCTAAGAGTCAGTCTGGAGAGATTTCTAAGATTACGCCAATAATCTGTTTCACTTTTAAACATCTATCCATTTTTTAGAACTGGGTGCCCCACCGACTCCTAAAACATCAGTATTTTGATCTTATTCCTCTATTTCAGTAAGAGGTATGTAGTTGAGAATTACCATCCAAAACAYGAAGGTGACACACACTAGGAAACCTCAGTCTTCTAGATTTACAATGTAATGGTCAAACTAAGTTACTGAATGCTCCAGGGTGTGTACAACTATATTAGCAGAACCTATAAGCACTGTGTATCTTCAGACTTGTAAGAAATCTTCCTAATGGAGATATGAATCCTCCTCTTGCAGTGAAATGTTATAAATCTAGCCATAAAATGGCTGCAAGCAGCCTTTTTACATGCCAGACTTGCTAAATGTCGATGCACACGCTGTTCTGGACCTGCACAGATACAGAAGTTCGGATGTTCTGCAGGGCAAAATTCAGCGTATGGATTAGGCTCATGTAGTCTACCTTGTCACCTGCAGAGCTACACAACTAGTCTGCTGCTAGTGTGTACTGCATGCCTGCTGTATGCCCCACGCAGAATCCTCTGCTACATATCTGCTTTGAGGTTAAGCAAGGATCATCAAACTTCTGGAACTGCAAATCCAGCTAAGTGCTAGTACTGAATATTTCATTCACATCATTGTCCTCAAAGGCAGCCACTAACTCTGATGAGGAGAGTAGCAGGAAATTATTCCATATCCTCCCCCGCCCCTGTTATTAAATCCCATATTCTACAAATCCTGCGTTCTGACTGTGTGGAGATCAGGGCTATCACGCCATTCTTTGGAAGAAAATGAATGGCAAGGCAAGCCTTAGCTGGAAAACTGTGACTAGCTGTCTAATATCTAACCTCTGACAACTGGTTGGTTCTTAATGGGGCTGAGGGAGGGGATGTAGAGTCTGCAAAAGGTTTCAGATAGGACCAGTTCTTACATTCTTCATGTTCAGGATGAAGAACCACCACAAAGACAAATGAAGGCAAAAAGTGGGAGCAAGGCTAATTTGCACACTAAGGAGAAAGAAGTTGGTGTCTTGTAGGGCCTTACACTGGAGCTGTGGAAGGGACTTTAATCCACTGAAAGCAAAGAGACGATTACCACAGTGGAAGAGAAGATTGTTCTTAGAGAAGGTGAAAGGTGACAGCTACTCAATGTAATGGTCTTTAAGCAGTAATATTGTGATTCTATTTCACAGAATAACCTTTAGCAGAAAACAACAGTTAATTTGTTCAATTTGTAGAGGTGAGTATAGATAAATCAACCCTTACAGGACAGTATTTCTCTTTCTCTCTCTCCATGTATGTATGTTTACTGCGTATATATACCAACATGCACACATAAATTTCAGGAGTAAAGTGAAAATTACACGAGGATCCCATAATCAAACTTATTTCTAGACAAAAAGTTGTTTCTTTCACAGCAAAGGCAATTTTTAGAGGTGAGATAGTGCATTTTCTCCATGCAGAACAACAGACAGTGAACCACGAGGACTTTTCCACTGCTAATTATATCCTTGTAAGAAAATTAGTAAATAAATTGGATAATGAAAATCTACTTCTTTATGCATTGAAGATGTTCTCTTCATCTGATTTACCTTCATCTGATGGAATGCTTTGAGTAAAGGGAGGTATTATTAGAAATGCATTCTGTTAGGAAATATTTGAATATGAAACTAAATCCTGTGCTAAACTTTTCAAGGAAGTATCTACCTTCACTGAAGTCTTTTCAGGCCCCTACTTATTTCTACTTTAAACTTCTCACTGATTGTACTTTAAGCTCCATCAGTGAATGTAAATGGGGTTTCACTATACGTTTAGTGCATTCAAGCATTCTTTGTTACAGTTCCCACCCTGCTGCATTATGTGAGCTCTGCCACGGAAGTCCAGCAGTCGGTTTGTTTTCTGCTATTAATAAAAGAACCTACTTTTCCCCACTTCTTTGAAGAAGCTGAAAGAGCTACATGTTAGAGGGGGAGGTGGGGGGAACAGACTGTGGTGTAATCCCCAAACGCAAATGCTGTCTAGATTAGAAACCTCCCTGAAGAAAATTTACAAATGCTAAGACTGTGCTTTTTGTGTGATGAACACTAGAGCAATAACTTAGCCACATACTGGGTTCTGCCTAATGCTTAAGGAGCCTACTAGGTGAAAAGAATAAAATGAAAAAAAAAATCTTCCAGTTGGCTCTGTGCCGATGCCATCCAACCCTTTCAGTATCCAGTGACTTACTAAGGGAACTATTTTCATTTGTATTTCATCACTGAGGTATCTTAATATAATACTTAGGAATCTGTTAAAGTAAAAACCACCAAATGGGTTTTACACATTGTCAGTGTTTCTACATAGTCCAGGAAAAGCTTAATTAAAGGGGTGGGACATGTCTCTGCTCAATAGCTGTTTTTCCTTCATACCTTCCCATGCACAACACATGCACACATCTAAGAAAAAGGGGCTGGGGGGATGGTGGTGGAAGAAAAACACCCAAAACCAAAACCAAAAATACCAGCCCTAAACTACACAGCACAACCTTGATGATTTGCTTTGCCATATACATAAATAAACATGCTCCTCACAGAGAATCAGTTGTAACAGCTAACAGAAGAAAAAAGAAAATTATCTGCCTTTTTCCCAACAGGATACTTGTATTGTTAAAACTATCATTACTGTATCTAGTTTCTCATGCAATTACAGACTAATCCTTAATTCCTAAATAAGCAAGAACACAAGTAAAGATAGGAAACCCAAAAGCCTACCAGATGAACTTTAGTGTATAATCAACTGGATGATTCATGATGAATTTTAAATCCAACTTATTAGCTTAAAAATGTTTATAAAGATGAAATAATTCTATCAGTGTTGATCTTAGTAATCTTATGTTCACTTACTCTCAAGAGCTTCCACAGTCCATCCACCTGTTACTCAGACACTGTAAGTAAAATATAGCTTTACATACAAATTAATATAACTAGATTAATGCACTTCATCTCATAAGAATAACTCTAGTATTGCAGAGGAATGGAACGATGCAGTGATCAACAAACTCTAAAAATGCCTATTGTAAGTATCAAACAACAAAAAATTTTAACAAGGAGATGAATGTCTCTAACAGACACATTGTTTAGACAAAAATACTTTAAATGAACATAACAAAATAACTCTATTTTTATTTGAGTGATACAGTCTCACCTGGCATTTTTATAGGATCCCAGATTTTTTTCTGTGTGTTGCATATATCTAACTGACTAGCTAGCTTGCTACAGAGAGTTGTGTGGGTTTTTTTGGTTTTGTGCGGCTTTTTTTGTGGGCTACAGTTCCTAAGAGGAGATGACTGCATTTCAGTGTGAAATTAAGCACCCAGTCAGGAACTGAGCATAATCATCATATGGGCAAATCAAAATGATGGCTACATTTACTGCCTACAGAAATTTTTGCTGCACTGCATATTAACACACTGAAAATGTTGTGTTAGCTGAACGTGAATGTGCCGTTTTTCATTACCAATGTAAATGTATAACATCTCCTGTTAAACTTCATTGACATATTTCATCAAATAAATGGAAAAATGCCCCGGAATGTGATAATTGCAGATTCTTGTTATACAACTTAGAGTAAAATATTCTTTTCTCTATTTCTAACAGTAATTAAGTTGGATTGGAATTCCCTTGACTCATGTAACAGTCTACACTGTATTAATGGATCTTAGTGTTTATACGGTTTGAAAAGAAATCCTGTCCTATATATGTAACATTATATTAAGGTGCTAAAGACTTTCAGGTTAATGAAAAGTATTGATCAAATCACTCTAGCTTGATCTATAAGCATTCTTTTATTTAGGTTTAAAATAAAACAGTGTCTTGCTGAAACTTAAAATGCTTTAAAAATGAAGCTTTGGAAAATTGTTGCATCTCCCATGAAGACTAAAAATTAAAATAGACAATTATCATAATAATAACCCAATTGTACATGGCAGACAAAAGAAAAGCTAATACTTTCCTCTGCTTTTTGACTGATGTTTTGTTGGGCTGTAGCTAAACAGCACTTTAAGTTGACAGTAAATTAGCAAACAATATGAGGGAGGAAAAAAGAAAGAAAATCATGCAGGGGTTAAGATGTTTATGTAAAACAGTGATTTTCCTTTTTAAAATTAAAATGTACAAATAAGCTGGTGTCAGAGACTAGGTGATCCTTCATTTCCACCGCATTGAGCAGGCTCACATCAGCAGCAGACAGCCGTTAATATATGCGTCTGGCTCAGTCTGGTCTACCAACCAGGAATTCATCGAATTGTTAATATCATTCCTTTTTTGTATGCACCACACATCATTTTCACTCTCTCTCTCTCTCTCTCCCCCCCCTTCTCCTTTGCAAGAGGTTTTGTTTTGGCTTTTTGTTTTTGTTGTAGCACAAGCTGATTACCCCAAAATCACATATTAAATAGCATTTAAAAGCATTTTGTACTGAAACAGGAAAAGTCATATATAAACGAATATATTGAAATTCTATACGCGTATCTTGGCAGAGTATACAAAAGATGCTTTCTGTTTATTTGAGCTAATAGAGAGAGGTCTCACATACTGTCAACATGTAAACAAGCCTGCTTTCTGCAGGGTGTCTGTAGGCATTGTCACGTAGTCCTGGGAGAGGGAAACATCTTGTTGATCCTGATGGGAGTTCTGCCTGAGCGAAGCTCCCCTCCATCCTCCTCTGCCCCACCATAAGGACCTTGATGTGTACCAGAGGCTGGTTTTGCTGTGTTGAAACTGGGGAAGAAGAGAGAGGAGGGGAAAAAGGGAGGCCATGGACCAACTTTTTCATCTCGTTGGCAAGGGGCAGCAGTGAGTACTATGGGCAGAGAGGAACCACTATAGTTATCCCAATTCAAGCGTTAGTGCAGAGGCAATACTGAATATTCACGGCTTTTGCTGTAGCACCAAATAAGCCAGGTAGGGATTTTTAATGATTCATTTTACTCCCACTCTCACTGCAGAGCAAAAAATATTTGAAATCATTAGATTGTTAGTTCCTGACTGAGACAGACATTTGACACTACAGTTTCACCTTCTTTGTGTGTGCAGTATTAAATGCAAAATGAGTTCAGAGTACTGTGAACACCCACATTCAAGAAAGTTTTGCTGATTCAAAAATAAATGCCATGAAAATGTTTAAGTGTACAGACATATACACTGTATATCTGATTGAATCTGTCAGGATTTTTGTTTTGATAAATACTATGCATAATTTAAATTGTATATCAACATGTATATACCTACACACAGTATAGCTTTATCTCATTATATAGCGTGAATGAACAGAACACATGTTCACCTGCTCAGTACCTTAAATATACTGTTTTAGGTCATGAAAACTATTATACATAATACAAGTCAGTTGTTACCAATGTGCTCCATCAGTCTTAACACCTAGTTGGGTACATCAGTTCTGCATATTTTGCACAGATTTAGACCTACATCACTAACATTACCTAAATAGGAATCAATGTGAGATAACATATCTGTGTTAAAATAATTACTTCTATGTCCAAATGTTTGCAAATAGCTCTTTTGAGTGTTCTGAGTATGCGGAATTGATGGTTCATGAAGAAAAGAATTGCATCTTTACCAGGAACTGTATCATCATTGTAATTGTCAAGAAAATTTTTTTATGATGGTTTAAAGATTAAGGATTTAAAGATTAAAGATTATATCTTGAGCAACTCTGAAACTACATACAAGTAGATAGTTTCTGTCTCTTAAGAAAACAAGACAACAAGAAAATGCATTATACTAACAGATAAGAACAATTTATTTTAACAATAGTATTGATGCTTACAATAAAACACAATTCCTCCCACACAAGTGGAAAAAATATACTGCAGCAAAAATACCACTTCTGAAATGAACAAATAGTTTGGATGCTTGATCTGTGTGAAGCCTTTGTCTCAGTGAAGCCTGATGTAGCAACAAGGTCCTGCAACATCTTGGGTTAGAAACAGGAAACAGAGAAAGCTTAATCATGCCTAACCCACAGATAAAATATTAAGAAATACAAATCAATTTCTGTGTTGTAGATCAGAAGTTCAAGATTAATGAACAGTGCAGAGAAACTTCTGTCCTGTTACATCTTCTTCTGCAAAGTCAGTGAAGTACTTAACACATGGGGGACAACCTAAAGGTCACTCYGTTTTTGCTAGAGGGGGAAAAAAAGGCAAAAAGTGCCAAAGAGGCTAGAAGTTGAGCCCAGTTCTTAGAGCATTACCGGCTCCGGTCAAATGAATCCGTACAAGAAATGCGAGCAGTTTTGTGTCCGAAGTTATTTTAATGCTGTAGTATGATTTTCACATGAACTTTCCCCATCGCATTAAAATGTAAATTAAAKGAGAGAAAATTTTCAATGTCGTATTGTGTTCTCACTTAGACAAAGAAAAATGATGGCAACTAATTATAAAATACTCTCTGTCCTATATTACAGGAAAAACTAAGCAACAGTTTTCCTGCAGACTGAAATCATTATTTAAACAACAATGGAATGAATGTTTTCTAGGCCTCAAACGTCAATGTTTATGTTCTACGTTTTAAAAGTTAATTAAATGCTGTAACAAATGTAGCTGAAAATATACTTTGTAGCAATTATCTACCCGAATGGTCTGTAATAATAATATTACGGTTGAAAGCCTTTTGTATATTTTAGGATACACTATATTTTAGTGGGTTGGTTGTTTTTTTTTTGAGGTACAGACTGGCATTAAGTTTAAATTTTAATTCTAAATGTTACACGGCATCCAGTCCAGTTTTCTAAACATACAAATATGTAGCATCTTAATGTTGCACAATGGTAACAGCTTTTTTCTTTCAGGAACAGTTTTGCTGCTTAACATTTGAAATAGGTATATTTTCCTCTTCCCCTCCCAGACAGGAAAAACTCCTTTGATTCTCTAAATTCAGCAGAGAAACAATCAAAGTCCAAAGCTGCTGGTTCCCCTCCGCCTAGGTCCCAAGAGCCTGACTTGTGATTGCTGCTAAAAAACCTCACAAGTTAGGGTCTCAGGGACTAGGAAAAGTCCGATATGATCCAGTAGAATTCGTCTTCAAATAATCTGAACTGCTTAGTAGTCATAATCGCTGTCAGGAAAACTTTCATTGCTATTGTTAAAAAAACCCCAAAAAACAAAAACCAAAAAAAGCAACAACCCCTCCTTCCCCCAAAATAAACACACCACAGTTTCAAGTAGGGGGCAGAAAAGATCAAATAAGCAGGCAACACACATACGTACATTCAAGACAATGTATCAGCTGACTGAACAGACTTTTCTTAAGAGTATAGTCCTTAACTTTTGAAAAGAAAAACAACAAAGACCACTGGAAAAATCTTCACTGCCTTGACTCACTAGAAGCCATATTTCAATACATCGAAGGAAGAGTCTAAAAATGGGTTAAAATCAGCTTCCAGCAGATTTGTACAGTAACAATTTTATTCTATTTCCCTTAATGCCTTAAAGAAGGATTAAATGCTTGTTAAGGGGGTTCTAATTGAAATATTTACCCATTATACTTTTAGTCTTACTGTTAAGGTGGGCCCTAGGTTACACAGTGCTTTAAACCTATTCACGATGCAAGGATAACCTTTGGGCGTGCATTTACTTTTTGCCTCTTCCCCTATTCAACATTTAATCCTTCTATAGATGGTTAGTAAAAGCTTCTTCCTTTCCAATGACAAAACTAGCTTTCACTCCGTAAACTGTAGAAAACATTGACATGCAGAGACTGTTGTCACTTGAACCAGATTACTCAAAGCACACATAACTTTCAAATACTGTCGATACAGTAAGAAGAAATGATCGGATTTCCCAAATAATTTTGTTCTGAAGCCGAACACTTTTAGTGGCACGATCACAATCCTGAAATACTTTTGCATTCATTCTCCTCCGATCTTTAGGCTTGTTTGCAGAATGAAAAAGAAAATTTCTACTTTAGGGATGGGATCCACGGTGGCTTTTTTTTTTTTTTTTTTCCATCAGGACCCCGAGCAAAAGAAACAGCAGCCATAAAGGTCCTAGCCACTGGAGCAGAATCTGGTATAGAAAACTCAGTGCTCTTCGGGAAGCCGTTCAGCTTTAAAAAGGAAAAAAAGAGAAGAGGGGGGAAAGAATTAGAATCTCTGCTAACAGAACAGGTGAATCATCCATTTACAAGTAAGCTGTAGAGAGCTGCACTGAAGAAAAGATTTGCCCGCACCCCCCACCCCCACCCCTGCCCTTCACCCTCCCCTCCAGAATGTTACTCCAGATTTCAGAACATTTTGGATTATTTAACATATTTTAGTTGATGATATAATGCAACATAATATAAGAGCCATTCCTTTGTCACTGTGCACCATTCAATCAGTTATGCCTCAGACACAAAATAGTTAAACGAAACAAAAAATATATATATGAGAGAGAGAGAGAGATAATGTATAGCAGTCCCTCGATTTCATTCAATTTCTTTTTCTAAAGCTGATCATGATTTAACAAACAATTTTGACCACAGCTTTCAAATCAATAATTAGAATGAAAAATCTCTCCCTTCTATAAATATGACATTAACATAATTATACCACCCCCATCGCATAGACCCATCCTCTTTAGGGAATACATCTGATGCTCTGAAGATGGAAATCAGTCAGATTTTAGTTGCTCTCAAACGTACCTTTGCTTCTCACTGACTGACTGGCTTTACCTTCCATGCACACACACAGTCACTAACACACACACGCACACACACACACACACACATATACACATGCGCGCGCGCGCGCACACACACACACACACACACACACACACAAAAAGGCAAGGCAAAGCAGCGGATGCTGACTCAGAGCAGTTGTGTGTGGAGGGGGTGGTATCGGCGGGTATTTTCACTGCACTCATCATTAACATTAACTCACTCTCTAGCATCCACCCTCTCTCAGACCTGCTGGACTGCAGCATTTGCATGACGCTGTCACTCTAGCCCTTGTGGGTCAGATGTTAGAAGAAAAAAAAGCCTCAAGGCTCTCATAAGAAATGCCTTCATTTCTTCCAAAGGGTCCCTCTTCTTATTTTTCCACCTTTCTACTTCCTCTGTTGCTGTGTCTCAGTTGTTTGACATCTTTCCGGAAGAAAATGTCTTGAGCTGCAATAAGCCAGTAGTCAGTCGGTCCTCCCCTCACCTCACACTCCTATTCCCACCCCCTTTTTTTCCTAATCAATAAGACAGATCTCCAAATGCAGTTGTGAAAACAGGCTCTGACACAGACTTTCATCCTCGATCCTCTGCCTCAGGAATAGCAGGCAACCCAGGCTCACACGTGATGTCGAGAGAAATAATGCCAGTAATTCTTGAACAGTCTTAGGAGTTTATTCTACGCCTTCTTCATTTTTTCCTTTGCTTCAGTAAATACTGGTGGGAAGGACACACTAGCTCTCAAAAGCTATGAGGATTCATTTCTTTTAAAATCATGAACAGTAAAAAAGAGTACTATTAATTTTACTCAAAATTAATGTTATCTTTTATTTTCCCCCCACTCATTGTGCTCTCTATAAGTAGGAATTGTCTCGTAGCCAAAACACTGCCAGGGTCTGAATCACCAGTCACTGTGCTGAAATCATAAGTTTCTGGACTTCAATCAGTATTTAACTGGACTTAGTCTTTTTTTTTATCTTTTAGACTTTATAATTAAAAAAAGAAGCTGTTTGTGTCAGAGAGAGTCTTGTCAGAGAACAATGGCAATACACACACACACACACACACACACTACTGTGCAAAATATTGAATATGCATGTTTGAGCTACACTTGTATATTTATCTATAGGTTATTTATTCTGTGTTGGTAGAATAGTCTGTGCATATACATGTACATCAAATACACACACACAAACTCAGGATGTATATATAAAACATACAGGACAAGCAAAGCACAAAGGTTGTTAACTGAAACGTGGGCATGAGTTGTATGACAGGCTATGAAAATCTGCAGAGCATAATTATTGTGTGCATTTTTTACCTTGTTCCTTTGTTCTTAAAACAAGGTACTTTAATGACTTGCAGTATTGACACTCTTTCAGCTTTTACCTTTTTTACACGAACAGTATTTGTGAATTCTTTTCCCAGACAATGCCACACCGCTGTGATTCACAGTAAAAAAATTATTTACAAAGGGGGGACAGGTGATACGCAGTTCTCCAGCCAATTCTCAGGGCTGTCCGGTGCTGTGGAAAGCCTCCACTCGCCCACCCAGACGGATCCCAGGATGCAGTGCTACACCGCAGCGCCAACCAAGGTAGCCATTTGGCAACGCTGCCGTGGCAGCGAACGGGAAGGGCATCCACGTGCAGAAAAGTTCCCAAGAAAACACCGCATGAGCCCAAAGCCAAGACAGGAAGCCAAAACTCCGGGGTCTACGCCCTAAGCCCCGTCTGCACACACGTATGACCAGCCATCATAAAGGCAATTCATTTCTTAGAAGAAGGAAAGGGAAAAGCAGACAATTAGGAAACGGTTAAGTTTGTAATCTCAGAGAAAGGGAAAGAGAGAGACAGACACACGCCCACAGACAGAGACAGAGAGCGAGAGGAGAACGCCAAGCATGAGACAACAAAAGCAAGACTGAAATCAGATTTGGGAAACTGAAAAAATACAGGATTACAGCATTCAGCTTAGCATTTACGGAGGTATAAAAAAAAAAATTAACACATGCACAGCATGGCTTAAAATACTTATTGCCATCAACAGTCTGTGACGGATGCCGGCTTCCTACTGCTATACGTACATTAGATTGGTCATCGCCTCTTAATCTCCTTTTGCTCAGACCCATCCATTTTTTGCTGCTCCAGCATCTGTGCCCTTTATGCTTTTTTTCTGTATAGTTACCCACAATACCCTGGATAAATTAATGTCATGACCTCGCTATGGCTATCAGACAGAAAAAAGTCTACTATTTTAATAATTGAACGTGCACGTACAGCAAACTGCCTACTGATAGCCCAGCTTTGTGGACTGCCTCCAAAAGCAGCCTTTGCTAGCTCTGCGAATCAGAAACAACAGATGTAAATACTAGCCACAGAGCCCCAGCTCCCTGTCTTGCCTTTTTTTAAGAAAAAAACCCTCTTCATTCTGTGCCATTTCATTTTCCCTGTGTCTGCCCCCTCAGTGGTTAAAAACATTCGCCTGCTGAAATTAGAAGCGTTTGAATAAAAGCATGAGTGAAAATTATAAATGGCTGCATATTCTGGAAATTTATATCCAGACGGTGAGTAGGGAAGAGTACCCAGGTTCAAGTGCTGAGCCTCACTCGGGAGCACCTTTGGGGCCAATGGGACTGCAGACTAGATTAAATCAATAGTCGTCTGAAACGAGATGTCGTAATCAATCAGCTCAATTACCACTGTCATAGATCTGGGCTTAAGGTCTTTCCTGATTCCACTCTTCTAATCATTAACCCTTAGACATCCTCAAAATAGAAACTTATACTTGCTCTGCTGTCCTACCTTCCAGAAACTTAGACTTTGCTTTTTTCCCCTATTTTCCCTTTCCCTGTTTAAAAAATGTAAGAACAGGTCAGCAAGAAATGTTTTAGCGTGAATAAGGTAAGGTTAGATGCACTCCTTTCAATATAATTATTATATATTTGCCGTGTGTGCGCTTATATATTATTATTATGCCCCYAGGAGTGGCTGGGTGGATCAAAGACTGCCGTTTAATTAACATTCAACTCAGCTGTTTCCTTGGAGATTACAAATAGAAGACTAGTTGAATTAGACTGAAGCCGTTCACTTTTTTCACTAATCCAATATTAGAGAACTCTTCTCCCCTCAACCTAGTACGGAACAACTCATTTCTGGTTAATCAACCACTAGGAAAATCCGTTTTCAGTTTGAGGGTAAGTGTGAAAAGTTGTAAAGACATTTTTGTATGAATGCCTGAAATTCACAGAATTGCCCGATCATTTACATTTTGCATCCACAGTACAGAACATCCACATGCAATGAAGGAAAAAAGAACCATCAGTTCAAATACGAGCAGAGCCATTTTAAAATCTTGCCTGTAATTATTATTTGCAGTATGGAGATTAAATTTCATCAATTTAACATTTTTTTATTCTTGTGCAAGTTCCAAAAAGATCAAAAAGCTTTTCATAAAAATATTTTAGCAATTGTCACACATCCTTCTTCCAGTGTCTCAGGAGGAAAGCACGAGTCCAAGTTTTTACTAGATAGTTAGCAGGTATCCAGAAATCTGGGCTCTTAAATTTGATTTATTCTACTGATACTGATTCTACTGACTCAAATAATAATGGTGAAAGAAAACCCCACTACATTTACAGTTACATCACTCTCTGTACGCAGTGCCTCTGTTTCCAAGCAGAACCACACCTTTTTTAACTGCAGATCTGCTTTCAGCTGCAGAGACCGAACACACAGCACTAGCCCATGCCGCACTACGAATGCCAAATAGCAGAATGAGCCCCTGGACTATGGCAATGATATTTGGGGGAGAATTTTTTGCACATTTTCTAGGCACGGGTATTGGGACGAGGCAGCAAATAGCTGTTTCACTTCACAGGTTCAGGCCGGGGGACGCGGGGAACCGTGACACCTGCCTGGCTCGGCCGCGGCAGGGCTGCGACTGCCGCACACCTCCGAGGGGCTGCGCTGGAGAGTGCTCAGGGAGACACGCGGCGAGCAGCGCTAGCCAAGATATATTATTATTGGAGATTGATTGCTGGGTTTAATGATCCAGCTGTTTTCATTAGCAGAAATATAAGAAAGCCCCTGTTTTTTAAGTAGGAATTAGTCTAGAAAATCATTCAGCTGCTAGCAGAGGTGCTTTTTAACAGGCTTATACCTCAGCCAGGAACTACTTTGTTGCAGTAACTGACCTCTCACGGAGGGAAAAAAAATGAGCTCGGCTTCACATCTTTTCTGGGAGAGGGTTAGCTGACAGTGGGAAGAGATGCAGAATCAACCTTACTACTGTCTTTTAGTAATAAAAATGAATGCAACACATCGGACACCAAATTAAACTGGACGAAGGGCATCTAGAGGTACCGCTCCGTTTGGCAGGCAGCACTTCAGACTGTGAGCATCATCCACAAGGGGACAGCATTCACAGACACACGGGAGGGATGCAGCTTGTGTACGTAAAGAGCAGAATGAGAGCAGCAGCCATTGTTGAAACCACCGCCACCAAAAAAACAAAAAAAATACAAAATAAAGGTGTTTTCCAGGTTACTACTTATGGACAGAGAAGGAGGGGTGGTGAGGCTGGACCTGGATGTCAGGTGTCAAAACCCATTCAAATACAGCATGAGCCTTTTGGGTTTTCAGACAGCAAGACTAAAGGGGATTTGCAATACTAATACAATCTTTTTGTGAGAGATACAGATTCTCTGGAATAACAAAAAACAATGCCAAGAGAATTAGGATAACAGGAATTAGGCACTAGCAGAGCAGAATCAGAATCTGTCTAAAATGAAGGGAGAAACGTGGTATCAAACACGTTATTCTGATTTTGCAGTTCTGATCGTCATACTCTTTGCATGCTCCGACTGGGAGGTAACACCCTCGTCCCTCTTCCTTCTCTAGAAGCAAAGTTTCTTCATGACAGTGCATATGAGATAGACACCAATTAAAATAAAAAGTTTAGCTTCCTTTAACGTAGCATTTAAATGAGTTACAGCAGTAAGACTTCTAGAGTGACCTGTATCTATGTATACGATATAGCTCTGTATGATTGTCCATGACATCTTCTCTCCATACGGATGATAACAACTTCAGAAAAATCCCGGATCTATCTAATCCCAAACCTATCACAAAAATCTACCCTCTTAATTTGCCATTTACAAATGCTACACCCAGCCTTTGCCTTATTTTTAATAATAGTGCTTTCTGTATCTTAGCTGAAATTCCCACCTGATTATGAAGTATTAAAAAATACATCCTACCCAACTGTTAAAGAAAGGAATTCAGACAAACAGAAGGAAAAGAAAAAATCCACAGAAAGAGCAATATCCTTCTCTCCCTATGTAAGTTTCTTTATACTTGGGGAACACTACTATACTGTCTCTTTGCTGACTTGTCAATTTACCTGCTGTTAATTAAAACACAGATATATGACAGCACAAATTATTGCAGTCTGAATTACTTTGAGAATATATGAATACTATTCAATAGACTTTGATTTCACTGACATTTTCAATTAAAAAAACTAATTCTTTGTGAAAATTAATCACTATTGTATTTATTCTTTCTGACCTATGTTTTCTTGAGCTCCAAAAAGCATGAAATAATGAATGAATTGACTTTTCTATGTATGAGCACTTTTTAGTCTTAATTCATTAGTTACTTTGTGTTACTGTTTAATACAACATCAGCACAATGCGAAGAAAGGGCCTGGTACTAAGAAGTACCAACTGTCCATAAAAATGTTTTTGACTAATACAGTCAAGTTCACTTTTTTAGTCTGCTCTCTCTAAGAGACAAAGTCTTGAGCAGTATGAATGTTACAACTCTCCCTTCACAAATTTTCTAATATGACATTTTTACTATTACCTTAATAATTATATATATATATATTTGATAAAAACTCAAGATTTCATAGAACAAGACAGTCAAAATATGTTGTCTGAAGCCACCTTCCCATGCTGAAGTTTCATCCTATTGTTGCAATCATCAGTGGGCCTGATCCTGTAAATAGGGCAATTCAAGGAACTTTACTCATGTGGATAGGTCCTCTGAAATTAACTGCACTTATTTTGAGCTTGAGCTTATTTTACTGAGCATTGATTCTTGGATATGTGTATGTTGGATAAGAATCAGGTCCAGAATTAATCAAAAGAAATTAAAGGAATTTTGTGACTGTGCACAGTAACATAACATACAGAATTCTGTTATAGAACAAAAGTAATTCCTATTTTGTGAACAATGTTAACAATTTGGAGACAAACATTTGCAACAAACATTCAGACATCATTTCTAGAGCTTTGTTACAAGGGGTTTCAAAAGTAGGCTGGGGAAAAGTAAACCTTTTTAATAATAAAATA
This sequence comes from Apteryx rowi, assembly GCF_003343035.1. NCBI lineage: Eukaryota > Metazoa > Chordata > Aves > Apterygiformes > Apterygidae > Apteryx > Apteryx rowi. The sequence goes on along the minus strand of NW_020450665.1, from coordinate 3,867,672 downwards.
CAAAGTAGCAGGTTCAATGCCTGCAAAACCAGAATATTTTAAATTTTCTAGACAGTGAAGGTTAAAGCTATCCTGCATTCTCATAGTTCTCTCTCTCCTTTCAATCAATCTCATTGATTTTTTTAAGGGTCAGAGGCTATACCTTCATTGATCAAAGAAAACAGCCTGACACAGCGAAAGAGTCTGCCAATTCCAGACAGATCAATCACACCTTTGTCTGCTTTTGATACATTATGGTTATTTATTCTGCATCACCACGACTTTCTGTCGCATGGTTCTTAATGTAATAATGCTGCTTGGGGACAACAATAAAAAGGGGGGGAGGGGAAATATTCTATTTAAAATATTTTAAGCGTCTCTCTGGTATTTCTGAGGGTGGTTTACGATGGAACTTGGCCAACTTGTTTGATTTCATTTTTTACTTGGAACAGAACTCTTGTTCTGGTATTTAACTCTCCTTGGTCAGCATTTTGCAGGATTTTATAAACGCAGTCCTTTGAAAATGATTTGTGCAAAACGTATTTAGAAAAGTAATTAGATCTTGATAGAACAACAATTACGATATAATCACAACCATAATTCTCCATCCTTATACACTGTTTCAGAAATGTTTTAATAAATAGAATGTAACTGATACCAGTCTACAGCTACTGACTGCTTTATGACTGTAAAATGAAACTAAATGGTCAGCCTAAAATAATTGCTAGGAAATATTGCTGAATAAACAGATATAAGTGCTGAAAAGCTCCTGGCTTTGTAAACTATTATGCTGAAAGCCAGCTAAAGCTTTAAAAAATGCACAATATGCTCACTGTCCGTTGTGACTGAAAGTTATATGCTGTTATTTATCTTTTCACAGCATCTGCAAGAAGCCCTTAAGACTACTATTGGTCTCATTGTGAATCTTTTATGCACATTTGGTAGCCTCTCACTTCACAAGCAATTCCACTATTTCAGAGAAATCACTTGCGGGTCTGGAGATATTTATTATAAGTAAGAGCATTAAAATCCAGTCCTGAAGGTGAAATTGTAGTATCGGAGAAGGCAGTGGCAAAATGCCCAGTGAATTCAGTGGAGTTGGGACTTCACTGCAAAAATTTACGTCTGAACTCCTTCAACTCGAGCTACCTTCAGTAAAAAAGGTGGCTCACGGGATCTCACAGGACCATACCCTTATAAAGAACTAAAAAAAAAATTAACATGGTTCTTATCAAAATAGCTCACAAAGCTATGATTAGCTTTATGCACAAAATACCCTTAGCAAAGTCAGTGGAACTGTTCAATGTGGATAAAATTAAGCAAGTAAATCTTTGCAGAATCGGGATATCATGTAATAAGACATAATCACCGTCTTGAAGAAATTATTCATCTACATCATTAGAACATTAAAATAAGACATGATAATCCAAACAGTTGGCCTTAGTTTCTGATTTCATTGTGCTTACTCTGTAAATTATGGTGCACCAGATTTACAGTTACATCAACATTATTATGTAGAGCAAAAGGTAAGTGGTATACAAAGCTGAAATATTAAACCTATTAAGAAGTTATGAGTTTGACAGAGTCCCTACACTTATTTGTGAGCGTGCCAAGAAATGCATTTTAAAGCCTTTAACTAAAGGAAACTGCCTCCCAGTGATAAACTGCAATGCCTAAAAGACATTGTTAAAATGCTACTGTCACTCTCAAAGGCCAAGAGACCTTAAAAACGGTTGCTGGCTGACAGCATTACACAAAAACATACAATTTCTTCTGTAAAGAAATAAAGCTGAATGCGCAACATTTCAGAGAAGTTTTGAATAAGTCTATTTGTCCAGCTTACTTTGCAAAGGCTCTGTAGAAAACAGCACCATAAACACTTTCAGTCCCCACACAAGGGCTAAACAAAGAGTCCTCTTTCTAGCCATTTAATCCAGTAATTTATTTTTTCAACCATCACATAAATCGAAACACAGCTGTAACCAATGACTTGCAGATCCAGTTCCCTGCCAGCTGGATCCTGTTCTGCTGAAGCAGCAAGATTTTTACATTGTTCACTTCTGTACATCTGGAGAAATCATTTGGGTTCAAAGGTGACTAGAAAAGCTCTTTAAATAAACTCAACCAACAGTCAAGAGAGGCCTAAGTATCTACAAAATCTACATGGAGTTCCATTAAAAAAAGTTCTTTCTTTCAAATTAGTGCTTAGAAACTATTCGCTTCTTTACAAACTTCATTATTAGGACATTTTAATTGAATTCTACATGCAAATATCTACTTTTATAGTAAAGAAATGGTTAATATTTCCCAAGAACTTTCGAACAGCGTAAATACTCAAAAGTGATCATAGTTAACAGTCTATTTATCACATCAAAAAGAATCACCAGAAAGATAGCAAGGTAATGAAATATCAAAACGATACCTTAATTCATCCATCTTAGCTATAGCCTAAAATGCTGCTCAGCTTTAAATTAAGAAAAAGCAAACCATAAGAGAGTATATACCATACTAAAATATGCTGAGCCTGAATCTCTTAGAAGCTAATCCTTAATATAGCCTTACTTCAAAAGAGTCAGCATCATTCCCTACTGCATGAGTACTGCTAGTTAAGTAACAAAATGTCCCTGACATTTAAAACTGCACACAACAAATTGATTACGATGTATCGTTTCCTTTAGAAAAGCAATCACAAAGTAAATCAGCTGAATCTTTCAGAGGTAAATAAAAATTAATATTGAAGGCTCATATAATCTGTACCTTTGATTATTTTTCAGACAAAGAACAGACACTCAAATGCGTTTACAACGGAGGGGTTTCATGCCTAGTATAGACCTCACTAAAAAAATACTTAAAACTTTAAGAGTACCTATACTAGGTCTTATTTGCAAATTCGTAAGCATGTGATCTCAACTACAAAATAAACCAAAAATTGTCCTTGGATGCATGTTTGCACTTAAGGAGGTAAGTGGGACACATCCAGAATATGGCTCTAATTGCACAGGTAAAGATCTAGTTCTTTTACTGCACATTACAAAAGGTATTTCGAAATTGAATTAGGGCTCACTACTGTAATTGCTTCTTTTCCTTTTCTAATACTTATTGTTATAGTTGTTTTGAAATAATGCTGATAAAAGATTCTTTTTTTGGTTGCCACTCTGGCCACATCTTTGCACTGGCTTCATATTATTCCACATACATGTCACATATAAAATGAGTAGCTACCTCACCTTCAGCTCTTGCTACTTGTTGTCTACTCTTGCCTGCACCTTCCCCCGCACTTATGACTATGAAAATGCACTGTTAAATATGCTATCTGTGTTCTGTTGTAAAAAAGTAAAAATAAAAAAGAAGGAAAAATCTCATGTCTGTAAAAGCCTAATAAATCATCTGCAAAAATTAACATGCACAAACCAGAATCAGGTAATTGCAACATCACTCCAAGGCAAACTTCAGGGTATTTAGATGTGCATTTCTATACATTAACATGTACAGATTTACACAGACATTCTAAAATTAAAAGTATTTAGTTTGCACTAATTACAATGCTCCTGGAAATCTTTCTCCCTTCTGTTACTAATGTGTATTTAGCCTTAACCATAGCTGAGTTTTTGCCTGATAATTAACCGAAATATCACAAAAGGGAGTGAAATTTGACAGAAAATAAGCTGAAACTGCCCAATGATTAAACTTACACAGTGCTTACCATTATTTAGGAGCAATTACCTTGCCAAAATCATCAGCACAATTCAACAGTATAAAATTAATTTACCATCCATTTACCACAATTCTTCTATTTTGCCACCATTAGTCCTTTGTAGTTCAGATTTTGTGCTGTCAAAACCATTTCCCTCCTTCTTACAGATAGATCAGAATTTATTATCTAATTCAGACATCACAGATGACCCATTATATAATGTTATCTGCCTGCCTGCTTAGGATTTCAGGTAAGTTAGATTTGGGTAACTATGAGTTACAACCTAAAATTCACCATTCAGGAGAGGCCTGGGACAGTCTATGGAAAGTAAAGTAGCCTGGACAGAGGTATCATCTGTTTCAGTTAGGCTACTTCAGTTGCTTGGAAGACCTTGTGTACCTCTTCTCCATCACAGTTCACATTACAGATGGTATTCTGATTTATCCAGGAATGTAACTCCCATGGCAGACCCTGAGGCAAAGACTTCAGTGTTTTTTACATATTTGGTTTAAAACCTAAGCCCTGCTGAATGACTCTCCCAACTGGAAATCTAGCTCATCAAGCTAGAAAGACTGAATCAGAGATTTTTAGATCCAACATGCAAATTTCAGAATGTGCTAAGCCGGCCCTTCTAATTATCTGAATTTTGGTTTGCCAAATATTATGGGTGTGTCTACCTAGAGTTTTGGATAATTATGATTATCTTCCATAAAACATTTAGTTATGCCAGTTTACATTGCACAATCCTTTATGTAACCTGTATCACTGAATGCAGCAGCGATGAACAACTTTCTAAGGTGGGGTGCCAGACTTCACATACCTGTTCTGTATTAAAGCTAGCGCTTGTCAGTAGAAACGGAACCCAGAGCCAGAAGCTGCTGCCTTTTAAAGATGAGTGATGTTGCCAGTCACCTTTCTGGCAGAATCCTGCATCTGTGCAAAACACCAATTCCCATTTGCCAGTTCTCAGTGAGTTTGGAAGCCAGGACGTTTAATTCGTAGGATAAATCAGGATATCCACCAAAAAGAGGTGGTCCTCTCTGCCCTCCCTCCTGACCTTAGTCATTTGTTCCACCACCTTGTTTGTGCTGACACTTGCATCTTACAGCTGCATCGTAAAGCAGATTAGCAAACTGACCCAAAAAAGTGAACCAGAAGAAACAAAAAGTTAGTTTGCAGCTGGATCAGTCCTTGATCTGGCTCGTTAAACAGCCACATAAACCTAAGCGCCAGCACAAAAGGCTGGGTAGAAATGAGTGCCATTGGCAAGAGGATGAAGCTCTCATTTCAGTGGCAGCCTGAACTTATGCAGAATATATGTGTTCATGTACCTGGTGGGAGACAGGAGCTGTGAACCGTGGCCTCTTTAAAGTTACCTTTTTAAGACACTAAGGGTCCCAATCTTCAGTCTGTGCACTAGCCTTACTACACACCATGGTACTCTTCCTGAATCCTGCTATACAGAACTAAAAATAATGTCTGAAGTAAAGACATGAGACTATATTACAGACAAAGAGAAATTAACAGATACAGCCAGAGGGAAAAAAAAAAAAAGAAGACAGGCATAATCATGTAGAAGGCTGTTCAAGGTGGTCAGAATAGTAAAACTCTATGCACCAGCATATTAACAACAATCAAGAAATACATTAAGGCTATAAATAACTGTGAAATCAGGTATTAAGAGTAATTATACAACACACAAAGAAGGTGTTCAGAGATTCTGATACACTTGAAATGCAAATTACTGCAGAGCTAAGGATAGTTGGGACAACAGAATTCAAAGTAAAATTAGATCTCTGATTTTCAGACACTATAACAAGTTTATTTGAACTCTGCCAAAAAAGGCTGAAATGTACTATATACATATAATTATTTATACAATCTTCCTTGCATGTGTCTGATTCCTACTTATCCAATCTAGGACTGGTTTCCCAGTCAATTGTTTACAAAGGTAACATAGACTGGCCTACAGTTTTTACAATCTCCATTATAGCCCTAAACAACATCGAATCAATAAATTGTGTGCTATCTCCATATAGCATACAGCATTTTGCCTTTTTTTCTTTTTGGGTAACGTCTATCATGTGTAGTCAGTACACTTATCCTTGGATTTTGTTCTACACGCACACAACATAAGGCAAAGATATGCCTTTTCTTTCACAAATAAAGTGCCATCAGACACTGCATCCTTGTTTGTAAGTCATTTTCGAGATGCTGTGTTCCCACAAATGCAATCTGAGAGCAACAACAGAAGATGAAACATATCATTGAGAAACATATCACATCTGTTACTTATGAAAAAAAAGGTGGAATGGCACGATCCACTACTAGGACCATGGTGTGCCCTGAATTTCTAAGCAGAACATCTCATCAAAATGATTGAGCATCTCGATCCCAAAGAAGCTCTCTAGGGAACACGGTATTTGCAAGTGCATCAGATATCCACAAGATGCATGCATGTGGCCTTAGAATCCATGCATTGGCCAAAAGCTATCAGGAATACATACAACCCAGCAGCCTAAACAATTATTGCACATACAAAAAAACTTTCCAAGTCCACCCTGATCTACCTTTGAAATAACCTCTGAAACATAACTACCTTTTTAACAAAGCAATTTTGACATAAAATATTGGTTTACAGCACTTATTTTATCCACACAACGAACATACCCTAGAGGATACTACCTTGAGTACCGACTTGAGGAGATGCAGGTTTTGGAGAAGTCATCTTGCCTTATTCATCTTTGATTATTAGGTTGCAATGACACYTTCAAAGGCACAGTCTCCTATAAATAATCAGATAGGCTCAAATATGGTCTCCACTATACCTACTAGCTGAAATCCTGCCATACGAGCCTTCGCCTTGCCTTCTCTGGGTCCAGAATTTCAGCTTATGACAGTGACCCAAGAAAACTGAGCAAGTTTAATACTTCTGTTTTCTCCATGAAGGAGAGAGAGCTACTATAGTGGCCTACAGTTTTAAATATATATTTCTATGTCAGTAGGAAAGATGTCTACAGGATAACCAACAACAAGTGGAAGTTAAACTTTCAGTCCTTTACATAACATAAAAATGTTCATAACATGTTAGATCCAAGGGCCTCCTTGCTCAGCATCCTGTCTCCAACACTGCCTGCAAATGGATGCCAAAGGAAGAGTATGAACCAGACAAGCACACGATACCTGTAACAGTATGAGGTGGCTATAGGGAAAGAGAACTGGTTTGCATACTACTAAGAAAGTTGCCAGGTAGGAATAACAAAATAGAAGAGAATTGTAGTAGCACATTTTCAGCATTTGAATGAGGACACAGGGTAGGTAGGACAGGTAATGGGAAGACAGTATAATGTGCTATTATTCTATACTCACCAAAACTTCCCAGTTTCCCAGCTTCTCTCTCTGTTTTTCATGGGTATTATTACAATGATTTCAAATGCACTTAGCAATTGTTTCACTAAGGTCAAATTCCACACCATGTTCAGTATGAGTAGCGTTAGCCACACTGCAAAACCTCAGCCTTTAGATAGAAGCTCTTTGGTGGAATGAATCTCTCTGGTTATCTATATGTGAGGTACTTAATACATCAGCCCTTGAAGTTTGCTGAGGAGTGCAAGTACCCCAAAAGACAAAGAAGCAAAACCAACAAAACCCAGCAACAATACCAGACAGCCAGTAGTAATGTGTTTTTTAATAATTGCTTTTGCTTCCTACCTCCTTCGTGGGATCCAAGTAGATATGTGAAGAGGGAAAGGTAATAAATGCAACTCCTAATGTGGACATCAGGTATTTTAAACTATATTTGGGAAGCCTAAAAGCCATTTTGATGATACTTTCTCCGGGTGAGTCTGATAAAACACAGCTAGAAGTGATCATTACCTACATGTAAATTATATATTTTTTGCTTATTTTCAAGAGAGAATTATCCCACCAATAAAATACACAGAGAAGCTGAGCAAATATAGTATTACATTATACTGGGGGAGCACTAGATAAAGTTCTATGTAAAGTCATAAGCCACCAACCGTTACACATTTGTTTTTCCTTTATTAGACATAAATGTGCTTCTATACAGGGTATAGACAGTGTAAGTATGGTTATTTGAAAAACAAACTGCCATAATTTTCTGTGAATTTTAATTAGATAACTGTGGGTTGCAAACAAACTCTAATTTAACCAAATTTTTGAGTCCCCAGATGTTACAAAATGGTGCAATCCAACTCAGAAGTGATAGACTGCTTTGCAAAATCTACCTGCAAGAGGTGTCATGTGACCCTTGTCCATATGAATGATGAGTGCATCTATTAAGCCTTGATATCAGAATTTTGAAACACAGTATTCTATCAGCCATCCAAACAGTGCCTTTACATTTGCTTCATTCTTAAAACTCAGCAAATCAGTCAATAAGCATTTTCATTATTCAGTGAGGAGTATCAGCAAGTAAAAGCAATAAGAAGTCCAATATCACGGATGAGGACAGGTTTATAAGACATTCCTCTGTATTAACTCTTACAGATTTCAAAGATTCAAAATTGTCTTCTGCACTTCTGTCACTGCTTTAGCTAGTGACCTTAGAGTAACAACTTTCCATTTTAAATATCAGACATGCACCCCTTTCAGTTCCTCACTAAATGCACAGTAAGCTACATTACACCATTACATTCATTGTTTCCCCTTTTTTCCAGAGAAAACTGGTTTTTGAACTATCTTCTTTAGCATTCATGGCTTACCAAAATTCCCAGATTATCAGTGGGGTAAAATAACACTAAAGTAAATTCTGTTCATTCTTAATCTCATTGCATCTTTCAATTTTTTCTACCAGCCAAATATATTTAATTTTTTGGCAAGGGAAAAAGACAGTATTTTGCATTTCTTTATTTTCTTAAGAAATTAAAACCGACATCCATTTGGAGGAAAAGAAAAAAAAACAAAATAAATATGGAAAGTCCACCACATGTCAAGTAGTACTACACATTTATTCAACTAGGGTCTTAATATGATTGTTTGTGTTTACGATTATGAATCCTGGAATCCTCACACTCTAAGTTCCTCCAGGTTGGATTCTACTCTTCAGAAATGAATGGATTCATGGTCTAATCTGAAGACAGGAATTTTCTACTGATTCATAAGAGTAAGAATTTCAAATATGATCATAATAGGTGTGGAAGTAATATCCACAGTACATATGAACATTTTAGCTTCTTTCCCAAATAGGGAAAATATACTTGATGAAGCAGAAGCATTTTGTTCACAGACCACTCTTTCCCTTCAAAATAAATAAGCTAAAGAGATCTCAGGCAAAGAATTTGTCTGTGCAAACCCAGTCATCTCATTCATTTAAGCCTACTCACCCACCTCTCTATTTCAGGACCACAATCAGAATTAATCCAAATTGGCATTGAATGTACAGTGTGCTACTTCCCTCTATCTACTGTAGGAAATAGTGCTACTTGAGATGACAGAGAGCAGGTTAAGTATGAATAAATGCTGACTTTAGTGAGGACCACTGTAGGTTAGTGAAAGGAGTTGTTAATATAAGATGGATGATCTCACTGTTATTCTAAACCAGTCCGCAGTAATGGTTTGAAATGAGCTTTGAAATAATTGGAATAAAGATTGTCACAGGAAGCATGGAACTAAAAATATCATCAATTATTTTACAGAAGATTATTCAAGTTCAGTGAAATTGGTAACTTGAAGTGACAGTGACTAGTAATTTTTTAAGTGAACATATGCAGACCATATACGAAATTCAGCTTTTTGAAGAGCCTTTCATAGTCATACAAAAGCTGTTTTTGAATTTAAGCATGCATATAAGTAGTCTGCATTGAAGTGACTTTTACCCAATCACAACATAAACGATCACCATTCTGTTAGCAGCTCTGAAAGGACACCAGTGTTTCCCATCAGAGTGATAGACATCACTGCCAGCTTGGTGAACAATACCAGTATGCATTTTCCAAACTAGACAGGGAAGCTGTAACACTGATCGTGAATTAATACAAAGTAAAATAATTGGGTGGGAGCTGAATGCTAAAATTCAGGACCCTCTTCTACTTAATGCTGGGCTTCACAAACATGGTATAAACGTATCTAACTGCAGATAAAGATTACTTGAACTTTTTAAAACATTTGCTCAAGAACATCTTGAGAAGCTTCTTTTCTGAAAAAAAAAAGAATGACACTAAAAACTAGCTAATTATCATGTTAACAAAAAGGGGGATCAGGAAAGATGGATATAAAATGTCTTAAATGCTTTTATTTTGGATAAAAATTAAATTACTTTTACATTTTAGAGGGAATAATGTGCAGCACATGGATTGGATCCACAAAAAAAACATGGAAAAGACAACGCTGAAGGAAAGATCACAGGCTGCAAACCACATTTGCATTTGCATTGTGATATAAAAGTAAAGTATTGAGTAGCATACCCAAAAAGTCTCAGGGGCAGTCAGCCTGCACTACATGCTTGTTCTATACAAATTTGAATCATTGAGATACCTGCAGATAAGTGAACTATATCAGAATGTTTCCTTGCTTCCACGGCTACTGAGACATGACCCAACTAGCCTAAAATGAGTTGCACCAGTCAAATGAACTTGCGCTAGTACGTTCCATTCTGATCATCCCATTACCAGAAACACTTTGACAATCTTGAGTGATTTCAGAGAAAGACAAGAGGAGCAATTAGGCAGCTGCCAACATAGACTGGAGAAGAGTTGTCAAGAGAGGTAAATATGTTAAGCACCTACCTAGCTGAGCAATATGTGGGGGACTACAACAGCCTACAAGTATCTGTTGGGCATTATCTCCAGAGCAAAAGAGCAGAGTTTTTCCATGCAGAGTCATACATAGGAGCAATGAGATGAAAATTAGAATAAGAATTTCTGTTTGTGTAACAAGGAATTCTTTTTCACAATGAAACATTATTTTAAGATAATAGCTTACTTCTGCAAAACTAGCTTACATCAAGCACAAGTGTGGACTAATCCTTCCCTGGCTCAGCAAGTGCAATAGGTCATTTTTACCTCTAGGATCTACTGTACCTTCATATGAAAATAAGGAAGTCAAAGAACCATATCAGTGGTAAGAATCAATAGATACAAGGAACTTCTGAGCACGGCAGCAGTTCAAGACAAAATGGAGTTTTGCCTGCCTTGATAGGTGTTGAAAGGAGGTAGCAATAGCAAAACCACAGTGAGAATTCTGCAACCTGTCCATTCAGGGAATAGAGGTTTTACGAGGATATTAAAATATCGTAAAATGTAGAAGAGAACAAGTACGGAGGGATTAAAAGGAATATTTAATGACAAAAGAATGATGAAACACTTTTAATCTTGAAAACAGGCAATTTAGAGGAGATATAAAGGCAGTTTGTAAGTATATGAAAGGACCTAGGGCAAGACAAAACTTCCAGAAAGAGAAGGCAAAGAGAGAAATAGTGCATGGACTTGCCTTGGAGTTAAGAGTAACTATTACAAGGTTTCAACTTATTTATTTATTTGGTTTGGGGGGTTTCTGAGGTTCTTTGCTATAATTGTGATATAGAAATCTGGCAGAAAATGAGACAGCAATATAAGTAAGATTAAGGCAAAATGTGGACCTTTGCTTTATGCTGAACAACATATTCAGATATAAGTGATATAGGTGAGCATGTTTCACATACACCAAGTCCAAAAATGTAATGTAATGAAAAAGAATGTGAGAACTGTCTCCCCCCACCGGCCAAAATCTATGTACCAAAAGTTAGAAGAAGGGACTGAATCATGATGACTTTAATGAACACCTTTTTCCTGAATTTCACCATTCCATTCTTTTTCAAACATATTTGAAAAATGCAGCTGTTTGAGCAACTGTGTAGCATACTTTTCTCCTTGAAATCTATTTTAATTCATTTGTCTTATATAATGTTGAAAAAAGATGTCTGTTTTGCCTTTTCTTTATTCTCCTCTCATATATTCCACTTGCAAATATACCATGTAAAGATCACTCCTGTGATTGCACAATTGTTCATGGTAAGACTGGTACGCTTTCTGCACAATAATATCATTTATTCATTTATACCATATATGTTTTTCTATTACTCTCACCTTTAAATTCTAGGGAGACAGATGCAGCATGCACCTAGCAGATGCAGAAGATCAGCAGTTTGGCTAACTAGAGGTATAATTCTGCATACCTTAGCTGAGCTAAGTAATAATTAAAACATAAGCATGGAACAAAGGACTACCCACAAGAACCTCTTAGCTGTTTCAACAACAGAGCAGACAGGGTAAATCTTGCCCCATAGAGGGAACAACAGGGAAGAAGTACTCAACTGAAACCTTCACCAATACCTCCTCCCTCTGGATATCCAGGTCAGAAGATGAATCTGTATGAGTTGCTCAGCATTTTGCAATAGCTGATCCTACAGACACTTATATTACAGTTTGGTTTTACACATCTAAATAGCCCTGCTGAGTGAAAGCACCTACAAGCTTGGATCCCTCTCACAATGACTTCCATTTGAACAACTACTCAAAGAAGAAAATATATATTTTTTACATATTTAAAATTTGCATCGCCTCAGTTTCACTGAATCTTCATATACTGTTGTACTTTGGAAAGAAGAACAACATATTTATTTGAAAACAGATTTTTTGGTTGTCTCATTTTGTTCATTTTTTCTCTATCACAGCAGTCAGGATAAGAGACAGTGCTATCTATATGCTGTCATCTGTTCCTTATGTAGATGAATATCGTGCAGATAGGATCTTGTTGTAGTTGCTTCTTGTTTTGCGGTGAGGGGGTTGTTTTGTTTGGAGGATTTTTAAGGAGACAGGAAAGGCTGCCATAGGTTTTATTGAGTTGTCCACAATGGCTTGATCTTTTTCCTTGGTATTTTTAATTCATTTAGAACCCAGCAGAGTGCATAAATAGTTCAAATTACTTCTTTCAATGCTTGCTAGCTTTCATGTATGACTATTGAATTCCATTTGACATTGTGTTATCCATTGCTGTAGTTCTGACAGTTCCCTTTGAAGTTCCCCACATGGTGTGTTTTGGATTTGAGTAACCTAGGTAATTGCGCCATTTGCAAATGCTGCCGTCTCACTGCCTAACCTTCTTTACCAATTCATTAATATATTTATTAAATCAAAACTGTCCTAGCATGGAGCAATGGAGCAGCCCATTGTTACCTTTTAGCCATAGAGGAGGCTGACTATATATTTTTACTTTATGTTTTGTCATTTAGCCAGCTTTTACCCCTTGACAAGGATTCCCTTCTCCCCCACTGACTATATAGCTTCCTTAACAGCCACTCCTGTGGAGAAAGCTTATTGAAGTCCAAGAACTTATGTTAGCCGTTTCACTTTTCTCTTTTTTTTTAATGGCTTGCTAAAGAAACATGCTAATACAATAGTGATGAATGAATTTCCTTTGCAGAACCAACCCTGGTAACTACCACAGTTATGCCCCTACTTTACCATCTAAATATAGCCTCCTCTAATTTCCATTCTCTTTCTATTGCCCAGAAATATACTTCCCCGGAATAATCCGAAACAGTTCTCCAAAAACTGGTCACAGTATTTGCTGTTAGTCAGTTCTTCAGTACAGAAACTCTAACATAACCACACCTGAATACACATCCTTCATCACATTCTTCCAACAGTAATTCTGCTTAATGCATGAACTGAGCTGCATCGTCCTCAGAATACAGAGATCAAGAAAGCTTTTCATTTCATTACCATCACAACAAAAAACATGCAAAACTACTGAGCGACTCCACACAGAATCAAAATACACAGGCCTAGACACATTCTGATATTAACCCTTATGAACTTTTACTTTTTATATTCTGGACTTGTAAATTCCACAGCTTCTCCCTCTCCCACTTACATGCCAAACTTTATCCCCACAACTGTGGGATTATCGAAACTCCTATCTGAAAATTGCAAATTGAGCTTATCTAGCTTTTTGCCACATCCTTTAAAGAGTTAAGAGAACACTGCTCACATAAACACGATGAGGCTGTCATTTCTAAGGTGCTCAGCCCACAATTGGCAGCTTGTGGAAAGTGGGAGTAAAATGGATCGAGGCCAACTCTGAGCCCTCTTAATCCGGGGCTGCTCTGTGCCTCGCCACCTAATTGGGACAGTCTCTTTGAGCCTGCCCGGGTGCAAGCAGGGAGAGCTCAGCTGTCCACAAGCCCCAGCAGTGCCTGGCTCCCCAGGGGGGCCCCCCCAGTGGTACCCTGGTCTGCATTGAGCCTGCTCAGGGGCTGCATGCAAAACCCCGATGGCCGTTTCCCTTGATTCCCAAGGCCTGAGAACTCTCCTCCCAGCGGGCCCTGAGCTTTTAAGTCCACAACTGGCAGCTCCGGTGAGACTCGCACAGAAAAGTGTCCCGAGCACAGGTGAGGATAGAGCACAGGTAAGAAGGCGTGCTGTAGGCAAATGCACTTCTTTCGCTACCTCACTAAAAAATTAATGTCACAGCTCATTGACAGAAAAAAGTTTAAACAACTTTTCCATTGCTGTTCATCCTCCTTGTTCACATGTCACACTCCTGTCATCTTAGACAATCAAAGTCAATTTTAGTTTTATTTGCACAGTCAGTTCTACTTTCGGGATCCACAGATCCTCATTACTTGAATTTCAATCAATGCTGTTTATTTAAAATACTTCCACTAATGCAGTCTTTATATGTGCATACATTATGTAGCTTTTAATATTTCTGACAATATAGTATTATTAAATATACGATATGCACTCATTTCAAGAAGTACTGTGGGGCAAACTGTGTTATTACTACATTTCAAAACAGAACATGAAAAACTGATTAAAAAAAMCAAACACATTCCAATGTGATGCACAGCCTTCAAATTGTGAGATGGGGCTTTTTATTTAGATCACAGAGGCTAGACCTTCAACATAGTGCCCAGAAAGAACTTTTATGTATGTATTTAGGCCTAGTAATGGTCATGGCAAACTAGGAGACATGTGGCTTGATCCTGACAGTGATATGTCAGCTAACATGAGCTTGGACAAACCACTTATTTGTTCTGAGCTTTTGCTTTTTGCTTATAACATGCATGCAAAAAGATGTCAAAGCCCTATGTACATCATATTTGCTAAAAAATATATAAGGAAAAGTGTTAAACAGAGATATTTAGAATGAGAAAGATACAAGGGCTTTTGCTTTCAGAGTAACAAATCCAAATGCTTTCCCAAGTACAAATATCTGTTTAAAAGCTTCAATTAGATTACCAGGAAAGACAGTAAATCTCTGAAACTTTGCATGTTTCTGTATTTTCCTAACTGTTCTCTGTTGCTTGATGTATATACTTGAAAAGCCTTACATATGGACACATCTCACACTTATTTTACTGAAATATCCGGTGAGTTGCTGTCCTGGCAGTGCTGTTCTGGAATTGCAGTCCTGGTAGTGAATAGCTTTACTTTTCTTCCACATACTGATAGTATTTTTAAGTGGATCCTGTTGAACTGTTGTATATGAAGCTGACTCATCTTCAGATACTAGATTTTGTCTGACAAATGATAAAGGTTACCAGAAAGCAACAGTTCAGACACTCTGCAAAGATTATTATTTGGTGCAAAACTATGAAAGAGAGTTACATTATGCTTTCCATGTCATAATTATCCACCTTTTCTTCATGGTCTTTATTTGATTAACTGCTTAATGCTTTTGGCTGTTGTTCTGCACTTCCAAATGACCACAAATATTTGTGTTTCTTGGATCATGCTATTCAGAAAATGCTACAGCATTTAAGTACAAGGACTTATAGGATTACTTAGTCAAATACTGTAGGATAATTTTCTTTGTTTAATAGATTGCCATTAATGTTTCATTAATGTCTCCTTTGGCCTTGACCATTCCTACTGAAGGTAACAATGCCCATTACCCTTGGCAGACAGGGTTTTTTTTTCAATACTTTTTCCATTTACAATTTTTTTTAAATAATTACTTTTCCCTAAAAAATTGACTTTGTTTGATTTATTTGACTTATCCTTTGTATAGTTTCATGTCTTCTCTGTAATCCTCTTTATTTAGTCTGCACACAACTATTTCCCTGTAGCACACAACTATTGTCTGACTACACGCAACTATTTCTCTGTGACATCCCGGCTCCAAGTTTATAGAAAAACTCTTTGGCTTAAGAAGGGACAAAAATTCACTACGTTTTCAAAATCATTTCTCATTTGTCTTGCTCTTCTTTGAGTATAGATGAAGAAACAGTTGAATATTTTATACTAATTAAGTAATGAAAAGGTGAAAATCCTATCATTAAAATTTCACCTTGGAATAGAGAGGCTGTTTTTTTGTTAACTGGCTTTAAATTCATAAGAAATGCTTAATATTCCAAAATTTGATGTAAAGTATTTGAATTTGCATCCTTGTAACCAACATGCAAAACATCGCCCTCTCAGGGTAAGTCTGTTACCACCATTTCTGTTTAAGATGAACTAAAACCACTTATAGGGAGATAAAGATGGGGGGAAAAAAAAAAGGCAGCTACCAGATAATGATCTGGCTCCCTTACATTCCACAGAATTAGGTTTTAATGTGAATGCTCATCTTTAGGAATGCTCCAAAGCACTTGTCAAATATATTTACACACATTTACTTCAATCCACAGATTTAAAGTTTAAAGCAGATTTAAAGTTGCTGAAGTGCTCTGCAGACCCGACGCCATACAGCAGTTCCTAGAACAGCAAGCATTTTCAAATGCTACTGCGTTTAACAAAGATACTTACACATGCAGTATTTCAGGTATCATGCTGTGGACATGACTGACAAATGACGTTTGGGACGGAATTTTATTTAAATATTTTAACTTCCTTGATTCAGATTTTATTTATTTCTTCTTATAGGCAGGATTTATATCTTTTTTGGTTTTTGGATCCACTTACATTTGAAATGCAAAATTGAAACTGTGGAGTACTGTGAGTAAAAAATATATGACATTAATAAAAATAACGTGCCCAATCTATTTTAAAGAATCTGACTATTTCTCATTATCTTCTAGCACTACATATATTAACTGAAATATAGACTTGCATTAGTGAATATTTACTTTTGTTTATCCACAGATCCTGTTTTCATTAATACTAGTTCTGAAGTAACTCTTTCCTTAGTGAGAAAAGTGCTGTCGGACCTCTAAGACAAAGTATTTTATTTGAGGAGTTATGCTTGAAACATTCAGGGTGTAAAACACACTGACAGAAAGGAACCATAAGTTGGTGATTGATTGGTATTACTACAGGTCCATTAAATTCAACTGGGAAGAGAAACAACTGATAGTAGTTAGATTAACCAGTAGAATTTTTCATCTTAATTTTATACATATTGTAAAATAGGTCATGTTGCATATATAATTCTGATGTAAAATTAGTATCTGGCAAATTACAGACTTTATATTAAATGACAATATTGTTTTTAAAAGCTTATTTTCCCTCTCAAAACTGCCTGTGAATATGAACCAGCTCACTTTAACTTAAATGCTACCCTTTGTGTAAAGCAAAAGCTTTGAGGATACCTTGCTGAGGCATGAAAATCAGCCTGAGACAAAACAAGAAATTGTAGTTTTATGACCCTAACCAGAGTCTGTTTTGCTGTTTAACTTAACATGTAAATAATCTTATAACACAGAACTCTAATTTTGACAATACATGTAGTAATACATAACAACATTACTTGATAGCTCATACCTTAAATAAACATATTTCCCATTTTTTATGAGATAGCAGAAGTAGTGTTCATGTATAGAATAGGTATGCACATACCCTCTTCAAAACAAATATCTGGATGGAAATCTTCTGACTCCATCTGGATGCTGAACATGTCGAGCTCAGTAACAGAAATAGCTAAGGTTAAGATCTTGATATTTCTCAACGTAGATACTGCTCTTTTAACACATTCCATATTCTGCAAATGTTTTAATAGAGCTGAAAAAACTGAAGCAGCTATATTTTCTTTGACCAATTTTTTTAGTGATATTTGGGGAATTAATGAGATATTCCATTAATATGCATCATATGGAACTGCTACTAAACTCTGGAATGAACCAACAGACCACCATTCTGTCTCTGGAAGTGATCACCAGTCAATAACTTCATTCTCTCATAAAGCACTTAATTGTAAAAGGAAAGAAGTTTTGTAACCTCAACAACTATTCAGTGCATGGTTTGAATCAGAAATATTGCTACTTCTAACGCCACTGCACATACTGTTCCTATTCACGCAAATGTTTAACATTCCTGAATCTAACTGGGAATTTCCCTAAATTAAGTTTTGTGGTAATGGGCTACAGATTAATTACAGTTCGTAGGAAAGTTGGGGTTATCTTATTCTTTTTGATTTGGGATTTTGAATGGTTTATACTTCTCATTTACATAAATAAATTAAGCAGAAACAAAGGCAGGGCACCCACATAAACTGAACTCTGCCTTATGATGATACTGAGTGGTAGTAATATGGCTATAACGTAATCATTTAGTGTTTGTGGTCTTAGATTAGACTGAACTAGCAAGCACCTTTAGAAAGACAGAGTCTAAGTTTGTCAGTATTAGGCAGAGTTAATGTTATCTGAGCGCCCTCACACTGGATTTTAAGTTATAAGTTTATCACTGGCTCTGAATTTTGTGGGTTCCTAATGATTGACTGTGGGATAATTTTGAGCAAGTTTCAATATGTCTGGAATGTATGTTACCCTCAATTACTACTCTTCAGACTTACCGCCCTTTTAATTTAGACTTATAGTGGGCTTTCTATTTATACAAAAATGAAACTGAACAGGAAATACAAAAAAGATTATTCCCATGAGGCATTCTGTTTATTTACAAACTTTTGCCTTTAATTCTTTTTTTTTTATTATTATTTCACTTCTATGGTTCAATACCAAAAAAACTGTCATTGCTTTAGAGCTGCCAAAATGCACCAGGCTGGACGAAGCAGAACAATGCAAAGCTGCAAGTCCTAACTTCCTTTTCCCACATCTTCCAAATTCCTTTGTCTCTTCTACCTTCTTGAATACCTCTGCCTACATACCCAGAGTCCCCTTCCTATGTAGCAAACGCATATTCGTTACAATCCTACTCCTTGTATCCTCTCTGTTATTCTGAATGCCTCTTCAATTTCCTTCTTCCTCTTACATCCTTTTATCCTTCTGATCACATAAAAATTCGTCCTCTCTGCTCCCTCCTTCCTCCCACACAGATACACTCTGTTCCTCTTCTTACTTTTTTTGTTGAAAGCTCAGGTGCAATGGTTTGGTTTTGGAAAGGGTAATGCAAAATTACCATTAATTAATCACTTGCTGGCTCCTCCTTGTTAGGACCATTCATCTCTAAAATTTATAAACTGATTAGAAACATACTTGTAAATACTTAAAAATAAATCTGATCTTTAAAAAAACCTGATAGTTATCAAAACAGATAATATATTCTTTATGCCTTGCAAAACTACTTTAATCTCTGCTTTTAATAAAACATACAGTTGAAAAATAACTAGGAGATCCTGACAGCTAATTTTGCAATACATGTTATATATTTGGCAAATTTCTCTTCTCTATTAATAAAATCATAGAACCAGATTTCAAAAGTTACAAGTTACTTATTTTCAATGAAAATTTTGCAATGAGCCCTCTGATACTCCTTTAAAAGTCCATTCTGCTAATCTCCAAAAATGAGATACCTTGAAATAGACATTGAGTATGAGGGTTTGGAAAAAAAAATCCTCAAAAAAGGAAAAACATTACTGACCCATTATTTAAAAAGTAAAGTTCAACTAAAATGTTCCCTTCTTGAGATATTTTCACACTGAACTTCACTGAGTTGTTGTTAATGCATTTGAGTTCAATTTCATCAAAAAAAATCCTTACAAAGCGATTTTCACAGATTTGCATTAAATCTCTGACAAAGCATCTGAGTGCAAGTTTAAATAAATTAAAGGCCCAATCAATAGAACTAGAAATCAGCCTTGCAAATCATGTTGCCTAGGAAGAACTGTCATTAAATTAGAACCATATGAAATTACACAATAATGAAGACCCCAAACTGCAATAAAACAGCCACTTCTCATGTATGGAAGGGTATCCTTAACACAACCATACGCACACCAGAAGATTCAGGCAGCCCTACATTTGCTCTGCATTACCTGGGTCCACCTTCGTGTGGGTTCCCCTGTCCTTGCCTCCCTGGTTTCTGGGGCTCAGCAGAAGCCCAGGGAGCTGCGCAGGCCTGGTATCTCAGCCTTCAGTCGCAGCCCTTACCCACTTAGGCATTTACAGCAACTCACACAGCTAATGCATAATGCATTCAGTAGACAGACAGCATGTTTACTTCAATAGCCCACCACTGCAGTTCTAGCCAAAAAAAACAAACTGTTTTGTAACCATGCTCGATTCCTTTCTTATGGGCAACGTGCTGCCCTTACCTGCCTGTGGTCAGGGAGCACCTGCATCTGCAAGAACCATCCCTGCAGCAACAGCACAGGACAGCCCCAGGAAGCCCACGGTGACACCCTGCCTATTGGCTGTAAGAGCTGAAGCACGTGTGTCCAGCTAGCGCTCACTGCAAACATTACCCTTTGCAACAGGGGATGAGCAGGCAAAAGAGCCTCCCGTCAGCAGATCGCTCCTGCAGTGCAGGATGCCCCACTGTCCAGGATAGTTCATCAGCTCCCAGGTAAGGTACTCAAACTTGTCACTAAATTTTACATTTTGGCCATTCTGGTATATTTATACTTCAAAATGAAAACATAAACAAAGATATCTGTAAACAAAAAAAAAACCACAAGATTTTTATATTGGAAACGGAACAATTCCAAAAGAGTAATATACTTTGTAGTATTTTATAAAAATGCTTCTCAGAAAACCCTTTATCACTACTGGAATCATATTTTTTACAAGTCACATCCTGAGTAAATGCTATCAAAAGTCTAAAATATGTTTCCAGCAAAAACCTCCCTGTGGCTGTATCCTGACTGCCAGCTGTGGTAGTTCAGATGGACTCAGGCATGCAGTCTGGTCTCCAAGCTTAAGTGGGCAATAAACTATATAGGCTGACTACTCCTGAGAGTTTTCAGACCTTGTCTTCCTACACAGCTAGTGAAGAGAAACAAGTGCAATATGTAAATTACATGATCTGAGCCTAGTTCTTTACAATACAAACCTGGAATAAAATATTAGGGCAGTAAGAGTGAAGAAATCATATGTGGATATGCTATTAAATATACCTTTAGATAAATCTAGCCTAGATACAGACCAAAAGTTATTATCATCGGGCCAGAGGCACATTACTTAGTGTAGAGCTCAACATCTACATTCGTCTACTGCTCCTGGTGCCCAAGCTCACAAGTCCTCGGAGAGTGGCACCAGCTTCAGCAGCTGCCCTGAAATCCCTGGCTGGCTGTCCCCACCCCACAGACCTTCACATTGCACTGGTACAAACACAAGGGTCTGGAGGCACAGCTGCTGCTTAAACCAGCTTAGCTGCGAAGAGTGATGATCTTGGAACAATGTCCTCAAAACTTCTTCAGGTCTCTCCCTATACAGGCCTGTACTGTGCTGTGAAAACAAGCCCTTTACAGCAGACCAGTCACAATTTAGTTTAATATAGTATAAATAATGCTTTAACAAAAAGTCCACACCACAGAAATCTCCCTCCCTGTAAAACACTTAACTGACACAGATGAATCTGGGGGTTCAAAAAACTTACAGAATAAATCCACTTCATCTGTGTAAGTTAAGAGTATTTGGGCTTTTTGAAGGGGTGGAGAGGCTGGATGTGTAAACACCCTAAAAAGAGCAGGCTTTATGGGATGAGCTATGATCTTCAACCCCATACTCATGAATACTAGATCCACACTCAAGCATAGGGTTTCCCTTCACACCTGTCTCCAACTCTCCTGGTCACAGGCTACTGTGGAATCTACTTCCATGACACACATCAACTGAATACTGTTCTTGTGCAACCTTTCAGGAAACCAACTTTTCACATGAATTTAGTGTGTTCTGAATGCTATTCCTGGTCTAAAGTGGTAATTCTTTCAAGGGAAGGTGAAATTATCTTGAGAAAGTTCCCATCTGATGATTTTTCATGGGAAGTTAAATTTGTGTCAGCAAACTAACTGTAATATATAAGATGAAGAATTCTAGGGAGGTTTTTTTTTCATATCAATGTAGTGCAATGCACAGAAAAACACATATACATAAATGTGTGTGTGTGTGTGTGCGTGCGTGTGTGTGTGTGTGTATACACACACACACACATTTAAAAGTATTTCAGGGACTGGCAGCCACTTTTTTCCAGATCTGTACATTTGCTTTGATACTGCAGTCACGAGAAGGCCGGGCATGTGTTACAGAAAAGTGAGCCTTATAGTGCATTTAGCATCCAGGAACTTTGCTTAAAATAAAATCCAGTTGCACGGAGCTTGACTAAGGAAGTCAAACCCACAGCCTGAGGCCAAAGCTAGGAAGGTGGTGGTACCAAATAGCTTGCACTGAAAGTATTCGCCTTCCTAAGTAGAAGGGGAATAACAAAGAGGCTCCTTTAAGGTTTGGCTTGGCTTTGTTTGCTTTAATTGGCTTAAAGCTTTTGTTTTCAGCTATCCCTATAAACATGCAACTGATACTACTCTTCTCCCAGGCTATCAGAGTATTCCCTGTCCATCTCTGTTTTCCATGTATCTGCAGTGCTGTGCGTTCTTTGCCATTACCATCATGATGTCAGGAAATGAAGAATTAAAAATGGACCAGTGGAGGAATGTGTGTAAACCAAAATTGTACAGAATACAGATCAAGAACAATGAAGGGAGCTACATTTCCCAGATAAACCACAAATCAATACTGGAGATAAGGCTTTAGTTGAGGAGATTCATAACATTCAGATAAGAGCAGTAAGTGCTTTATGGTAACTGCATACAATACTGAAAATACATAATGCACCCCCTCTCTCACCTGACCACAAAGGCAAAGTAGGCAGCACACAAGGGCGCTCAGACTCTTATAAAAGTGATCTGCTATGCTGTATCTGTATCCTTTTGCCAAAGCTCTTGGGGTACTGGTTGAAGCATATCAGCATCAGTCTTACTCAAGCCAGTCAACTACATCAGTCAGGCTCAAAGCAGAATGGTTTAGGGATGATATTTCTGTATTTAAAAGGAAGTGAAAGAGAGGCAGTAGGATCCAACAGGATCCACGGCTATTTTTCCGTAAGTTCAAGTAATATGCCAATCACATTTGCAAAAGAAGAAATCAGGAGACTGGATACAGCCAATTCTGAACAAATGAGTATGTCACGCTAGAAAACAGAGAGAGGCATCATCTTTGAGTTTTTATTCAGATTTCGTAACTATTCTTAAAAAGACTTCATCAATGTGATGCTTTCTCTTACTGTTTCCTTAAGTAGTGTAAAAGAAGGGGTGGTAGGAATAAAACAAGAATTTGCCTGAAATTTCCTATCATTCTCAACAAAATATGGCTGAAATATCCAGAAGCCTTGTACAAAATTAAACTCTACCAAAAAGATCACTCAGATGTAAATATTTTTACTATGTGAGAAAAGACAAAGCTGAACTAACTTAATTCTTCTGTACTATATAAGGCAAAAGCATTAGCTTTTCAATCTTGTATTTAACTATGCTGTAAAAGCAATATTCACAGTTAAACAGAGCCTGCCAGACGTATTTAATTTGAGCTTTATTAAAAATACCAGAAGCTGCTCTTAATAGATAAATGAATGTCTCATGAAACCACATGCAAAAAATTCAAAAAATTTCAAGTGCACTTCTATTTCAACTTTATCAGTTAAGCAACCTATTACAGGTCTCTTGTTGGAGAGTTTCAATAAACAAGTTTTAGAGATTAATAAGGGTTGTTTGTTGTTTTTAAGGAACAGATTCACAATGAAAACATCTTCTGGGCCTGCTTTTAAATATTTTACCACATTCTTTACCTAAAAACCTCTAAAGAAATTTAACCAATTAGAAGACAACAGGAAGTTAAATGAAGCATAAGATAAAGTGAACCCATTATTTTCTTTTGTTTGAGTGGAAGAACAAAACAGAAAGTATATCTGCTATGAAAAAAAGACATTTTATAATGACTTTCAGCTTTCATAATGTAAATCTATGGGATTATTTCTAAAATCTTAAAATATATCGTATCAACTGTATTGACCCATACTCTCTTATATTTTTTTGGCTGTTCTGTGCTGTTTCAGCAACATAAAATTGCTAAAAATTGCTATAACTATGCTGGTAAATCGGATTAGTGGAAGTTTTGTTCCACTGAAAGGGCTCAAAAATGGCTGGGCTCAAAATGGCCAGACTCTACTAGTGATTCTGACCCACAACTAACAACTCAGAAATGACCCTTTAATTTTGGGTTTTTTGGACACGTCTCTGGACAAAGGCGTTCTGGGCTGCAGACGGAAATCCAGACTCTCCCCATCTCTCTAAAGTGACTTAACTCTTAAGACAAACAGGATCTGGCATTAAAGCGGGTTATTGACATGCTGTAAGTTCCTGTGTTTGGAACCAGGGTTCAGGCCTTGGATCACGCTTAATCTTTACCACAGAAATTGTGGTAGCAAAAGTGTGTTGGCCTGGTCAGTGTCTCTGCATTAATGAAGACAGTTTTTCTGTAAGACCGAACTTGTGAAATACTGAACACCTGTATCTCCCAAAGAAACCAATAGGAATTGCAGACCATTTGGACCTCAGAATTTGTCCCCAAATAGCCTAATGGGTATTTTTTCTACATGCAAGAGGCAAGGAAAAGGCATCACGACCACAACGATATGGTTTGCTTATGGGAACAAGCACTGTTAAACGGGCCCTATATCTGGAACACACTCATGTTTAGCCATGTTACAAAGGACATTAATTTCCTATAGCAGAACCCCAAACCAATACAGTGCTGAATACTATATGACCAACTAATAATCCTACAGCTTTTAAAGGTAAAAAATGCCAGGCTTTGCCTAAAACAGACAATATGTTTTATGGCTTTAAAATGAAATCACAGAAGACCCAACTCTATCCAGCTGTTCTTAATAGAGCTCTTTCTCTTTGTTTTTTATTCTCTACCTTAATCCACTTCAAAATTACCTCACAGTCTCATTCATTTTTGCTCGTAACTTGATAACTCTTACTAAAACAATGTATTGTACATTACAGGGTAAAAAAAATAAAATAAGGAACAGAAAAAGAAATACAGAAAATGTATATTCATTAAAGTCAATGACGCTGCAATGAAAATTGCAACTTGTAACTATGCCGGATAGAATTATAAATTTATCATGCTTTTGAAGGACAGATGAAACATTCCCAAATTTTCTGCATCAGTCATTTCTATTTGGTTCAGCTTAGTATAAACAATCCCCCTTATTTTGCAACTAACTGAAGAATTAATATAAAAGGATTGAACACCTGTTGCTCTGTTGGCAGAAAACAGCAATTACAATGTTTCTTTCCAGTGGACTTAAACTACAAAAGAAATAAAAAAAAAAAAAAAGGAAAAAGAAAGGAAGGACAACATACTGGTGACCCAGGTACTTTCGAATCCACAGAGGATATCACAGTTTTTATTCAGCTTGCGAGTGGTCCCTGCTCAGCTTCATTGGTCGATGGAGGGCTCCTCTCCATCCCCCCATTTAGCCACTGTCCCCTTAAACAACCTGGTATTTTCCATTAGCTTGAAGTAACTCTGATTCACTCAACCTCCTCTCTCCTCTTTCCCACATGCTTTAAGACTGGGGCTTAAAATCCATTGTATATCTACCCAACTGTCATCCAGATCCTCTGTACTAATTTCCTAATACAAACATTAGTCACCGAAAATAAATGCTATCAAAAAGAGAGAGTAAATCCATTCTCATCTCCTTTTATTTCTTATGTAGGAGAGTGGTTAGGCAAGCCTTAGGGGGAGGTAGAAAAAGTCAAATACAGAGGTCTCTAAGTAACTGATTTTCGAACAGGTGGAGCTGAATGGAAAAAAAACAAACACAAGCAAGCATTGAATCCACTTCTAATAAGAATGTTTAATTTTCTTCACTAAAGCAGAAAAACAAAAAAAAAAACACTGAAAATGTCAAACATTTTGCTATGGTCACCTGTAAAGCAACAAAATGGAGTGGTTCAAAAAATCCTGGAAAAAGAACTGTTAACTGAGGAGCTCTGTGATTACAGCTGTCGCCCTCGTCGGGGACAGCCACGTTCACCCTCTCTGCAGCCTGCAGGCATTTGGCATACGCACTTCTCACATAGGTGGTGTCCCCCTAATCACAGCACCACAAGGGCATGGCTCAACCCTTCTGCCCTCTGTTAACAAATTGTAAATCCTTTGAGGCAAAATTATGAATATTTACTATTAATAATACTATTAAATTTATTAAGTTCTACTCTTTTCACTTTTTATGGAAAAGTGCGTGGAAACAAACAACATCAGCTTTTCTAAACTGCTTTGGAATCAGAGTCATCCTCTGGTTCAGGTGCTCTTACCTTACCAATAATGCCAAAATACTATCACACCGACGAGAACTCATCTTTAAGGTGCTTTTCAGAAGCAGGCCTCACTTAAAAATCATGGTAGATTTAGGGGAACAGTCCTTTCCCCTTCCATGCCATTGATTTTTCTGGACTGTTTCTTAACTGTGAAAACAATATTCTTATCTCTTTGATAAGATACTTTCCTGTAAGATGTGCACACTTAACTTGATTTTTTTTTCTTCTTCCAAGGCAAGGAAGACTGAAAAAAAAGCATGGAATGGGAATGCACAATTCCGGGCATAAATACCAAGCAGACCTCCATCTGTGCACCTTCATCTCCCTATTTTGTTTGGGGTCAAATACATATTTTTTTCCCTCTGTACATTCTGGTCATCATTCTTTAAAAAAGGTGTGTCACACATGCAGGCAACATAAGGTCTGAAGAGTGCTAATTCTGTTAGTGGCACTCAAACCCGAAAGGGAGGAGGACCTTGGAGCTAAGAGCTACCAGCCCATTTGGCTGGCTCACAAAGCTGGCAGAGCAGAAATGTATTTCATATGAAAGTGGTGCCCCGCACTTTGGGAATATTCACATTAGGGAACATGACTCCTGAAGCTCCTGCTGGGTTACGAAGATGTGTCAGAATTTAAGTTGGGGCCCAAAATAACAAGAGCACTGTGGGTCAGGCCTCAGGGACACTGACAAGCTGTGTAAGGATCTGGATGCTGTAACTCCAGAAYGAGATTCTTAGGCAGAACTCTATATAAATCACAGAAAAGACAGAAATACATGGGGTTACTGGTTATTTAGATCTGTGCTTATAATACTGAACTGTGTACGCACAAAAAGAATATCATAAATCCAAGTGAAGATCAGGATCAACTTGTGATACTGTTCCTTACTATCCAAGTAGCACAGTGTAATAGTTTTTGCAGAGTATTGTAGGGACAGAAAGGTTTGTTCTTTTCCCCTTAAAAAGAACGTGCATCTGTATAACCCAAAAAATTCAGCTCTGGAGGATAAGCTAATTCTATGGAGAAAGAATAAAGCAATAAATACATGATATTTTTATGAATTTATAAATCAAAATAAACTTTTAAAGCTTTCCTGTTAATGGAATTAAAATCATCATCAGTCTTTCCTAAGTGTCTGCAGTACATAGTCACAGCCCATTAAGACAACATGTTAGCATTGTTCATAACAGGATGTAAATGAAATAATTAAGTAATCAGGACTATTTCAACATCAATAAAGTTTCAGAGTGATTATTATGCACAGCCATGACACAATACCTTTTTGCATACTTTCCCTGATCAGATTAAAGTGATGATGAATTCCTCGATGGCTCAAGTGTGCTCCAAGGAAAGCTAGAAGGTTGTACAGTTAACTCCCAGGGTGTAACTCTAAACCATACAACCTACTACCTCAACCCGGATGCACACAGCTTCCAACGGTGACCATAAAGTCTTCTTCACTTCTTCAGTATTTCTTTGAAATGTGACAGCCACAGGCCTATATATTTCCCATGTGGGTAGGCTTTCAACTGCTGAAATAGTTTGCAGTCATTCTCCACATTTAAGATGAGAAGACATAGTCTCAGATTTTGACAGATTGTGAATACAGAGGTAGGAATTCTATCCTGCTTACATATATATAAACATATGTATATGTGGGTTTTATATATATAAACATATATATATGTGTATATATAGCTATTTAATATATATATTTGTAGGAAAGATGCAAGTCCAACTACATTCCTGGAAAGAAATGGCCATTTGGCCTAATTTAACATCGAAAATCAAGCAGATATTTAAATTATTTTTTTCTTACTTGAATATAATACCTTGTACTGGTATATTAATAAAGCTAGCAAATGGTATATCCTACCCTTACTCTGTAAAAACCTTTTAATTCCCTCACTTGTCTTTGTAAATCCAAACAAGATATTAAGCCAAAGGTGCTTAAAAGCAACAGATAAGAGAACAAAATCACTTAATCAAGTTGAAGATAAGGCAATGGACATGAAATGCATTCCATAAAAACAATGTCTAGTTTTGTTTGAAACGCTCACTCAGCTTTGTTGTCAAATACCTCGGAAGTGCATGCTGCATAAAGTTTTGCCAGATCACCATACTGACACAGACCCATAGAAGCGAGCTTGTGCAGTACGTTTCAACACAAGATCGGATCTACGGGTTTATGCCAACTGGCATCATTGATTAGCATTTTCCTTTTAAACTGAGATGCAGACTTTAAACAAACAAACATATGAAGCAACTGTATTGATGAGTGTTGAAGAGTAAAAATGCTACAATCAATTTGTAAAGAAGGCTACTTCGAGAATAACTGCATAAATGGTGGATGCATCAAACAAGCCAAAGACCCTCATGAAGTAACTTGTTTGTTTTCCACAAAAGGAAGAAAAAACATTTTTTACAGACTGACTGCACAACAGACTGTTTTGTCTTCAGCAGGAATTAACGTCCTTCTGAGCACACTATGCCTTACTGATGAACTCCCAACAACTTAAATCTGACTACAGTATGCATACAGCATGCAAGACTGGAATCCGTAATTGGAAGTAAGATAAAAGTGAACAATACAGGTTTGTGCTTTGTCTCTGAGCACTTATCTTTACTAGAAGCCAAAATAAAAATCAACCCACTAAATCTGAAAAGCAATGAGGCACATTAGAGTGCAGCTCTCATACAACACTATAAAGAGTGCCTAACTCTTTCTTCATATTACGAAGTTTCTAGGTACTGCTTCACAATAACTTGTTGATTAAGCAATGTCTATTGCTCCAAACAAAGTTAATTTGTATATTTTATTCACTAATTCTCTAATCAATGCTATTCTCTAATAAATAAGACTGCAAGTAGAAAGGTAATCCTGTAAAACTTCAGGGTTAACTCCTAGAACAAATACTTTCTTCTTGTGACCAATAAGCAGTACAATACAAATTATTATACACTAAATGTAGAGTGTCCTGTGCAACAGACTGAAAATAGGTCCTTTGAGGCAATACTCAGTAAGTCAAAAAGGTGAGACACACATTCAGTTTTATAACCTACACATTTGAAATGAAAGTATTTATAAATACTGCATCTCAAAGCACAGCATCTGATACATGAGGATAACTTGTAACAATATAGTCACAAATGTATTTGTAAAATACAGACATAAGAAGTAGGTATCATCTAAAAACAGGTGCTGTAAAAAGGTCTCTTATGATTTTAGCAATTTACTGGAATCTGTACCTGAACAAGATTTTAAAGACTGCCTTCCATTAGTTCCCACTGAAGGCCTGATTCTGCCATTGTTAGCTGGGCAAAACCCCTTTCAGGAGAACGAGTGTTGCCAATACAGAGCTTTTGAATCAGGCCCACACTTCATTTTCTTGAAGATTGCAGCATGTATTTCTCGTTCAGTAATAGCAGCTGAATATCAGTAAATGACCACTGTGCTTTTTAAAAATTTTAGTGGATTAAATCTTGCAAGGTCTAGGGTACCTTCACTGCATTTTAGAAATAATTTTCATAATTTACTTTCTAGAAGAGTATGTTTTAAACTTGCTTTCATTTTATATATAACTGCTGCATTCAGAAAGAATGACATTTTTGTAATTATTTTCTACTGATGCTGAAGAGTTAGAATACGTAAGACATGCTCTCAAACTAAAATCTTTATCCTAGTACCAAAAGTATGGATACAGGCTGCATAGATACTTTGTTGAATGATTCTAATAAATGCTATAAGATTGCTTCTCTCTCTTTTTTTTTTTTTTTGGTAAGCAGAAGAGATATTCAACGTTCCAAAAAGAACTGATCACTGCATTTTAGTTATAAACCACTAAATACATGCTATATATTCATCAGACATAACAAAAGAACAAATTATATATTTATCTTCCAGTTTAGACTAAAGCTTCATAGAAACAAAAAGTATAAAGGCTCCCCAATCTGCAATATTCTCAACAGAAAGTAATCAGAGAAAAAGTTTAATATATATTTGCAAAATGATATTTGTAGGCTCTCTTAGAGAAAGAAATTACTTTCAAGCTAAACTTCTTCAACTGCTCTTGCCATGAACTTTTATTCTTTAACAGATACTAGAAAAATATTTAAGATCACTGTATTACCTTCGCTGAATTCTGGTATATTCAACTTCTTCAGTTGCCATTTTCATTTAAAAATTTTCCTTTCACTAAAAAAAAGAAAAAATTTTTAGAGAAAGATTTTCAAACATCTGCTCTATGAAAAGAGCTTTCAGAACATGAAACGTACAAAATTAGTAATTATGCTTTTAAGATATAAAACTAACACACTGCTGACGCCCCTCTCAAAAGGCCATGTGAAGACATGCTGTGAACATACACACTTTAGCAAAGGGACCATTTTATTTAGTATTTCCTAATTCTTTTTCACTCAACAAATATTTTGCTTTTATTAGCAATTCCAGAAGAGAAGGATCAGGCTTAACAGAAATAAATAGGGTTTATCAAATGGTGCTTATCATAATGTAATTTGATATGGAACTTCATAAAAAAATACTGGGATAAGCTGAATGGGTTAAATTAAGAAATGCTTGTAAAACTTCAAGGAAAAAAGATGTGATTACTGTGCTAAGATTTACAAATGAAAAATATTCTTTCAAGAAATGCAAGCATAGTTTTTTTCAACAGACATAGCTATTAAAGACATACTTAATCACTCTAACAAAACTATTAAGGAAGGAAATATCACCATAAATCTTATAAACACTTTCTTGTATAAATGGGCGAATGGAGGTATATGTGTCATATACATAAGATCGCCATTTAGTAATTTCCCAGAATTCATTGCAGAGCAACAAAAATATAAGGTAGCAAAATTAGTATATAATTTTAGAAGTTACTGTCTAATCAGTAATGTACAAAAAGAAAAGTACATATTAAAATAACCCTATTTTTAAAGCCACAAAAGTTTTTATTAGAGAAAAATCTATCAGGAACATTTTAATAAATACATCAGCATTTCTGATGAGTTTCAAAGTAATTTCTAGCTGAGGACTTCTGTATTTTTAACATAAATGCAAAAGGATGGGAAATACAAAAAAAAAAAAATCCAGAATACATAAAACACTGATCTGGCTGAGCTTTTTAAAATATATCAGTTAAAATGAATTTTGTTACACATTGTTCTAATTACCTAGTAATACATTACAAAGGACAGATAAATGCTTTTTAAAAAGGGTGTGCTAAAGCAGTCATATGCTCCAAACTTACTGTAACTTTGCATGCACTTATCACAACCATTCTGAATGCATATCTTAAATACTGTTTTCAGCTATTCTTGGACAAGTGTTGCTTTACCAAACATCTTAAAATAGTCACTGTTTCTAGCTGCAAACCAGGCTTTCTTCATGAATGTCCCAATAATGTGCCTTTTATTCCAGTGCTTATTACACTGATTTCTTTGTAATGGATTTAGATACAAATTGCAAGAAACTCGTATATGAATTAACTCAGTAATAACTTTAATACACTGGTTGCAAGAGTGATCCTTTCCTACAGTTTAACATGTTTTTTTTTTCTTCCTCTCTTTAGAAACTGAAAGCATGAGTCACACTTTATAAAAAAAGAATTTACTTTCCTTAGCAACCAGATCTAAATACCCACAACTTTCTTAGAGATAACCAAAGCTTATACTGAATAAATGTAACATAAAGATCTTTGCACAACTCCCGTACTTAGCTTAGATAAAATGTGCCTAACCACTTATTTCTACAGTTCCTCGTTTTTTTTACTTTCTATTTTTAGCAGTATTAGAGCAAACACACCAAAAAAACCTTAGTTTAAAAAAGTGTCATCAGCTGACTATGTTAAAATTAATACACAAGGACTCAGTTTCAAAACAACGTTTAAAATGAAAAAAAGGAAGGAAAAAAAGAAAAAGAAGCTATACCTGATATGAAAGGTACGTTTTCACCCAGTGCCAAATATTGCTACATTAAGCAATAGCCAAACAAACAAACAAAAAATTCCTTTTCTTTTTTGTTTCTACTAACAGAATCAATCACTTAGGCTCATTTTGCTATATTGTTTTAAGAAGCTCTAACACATCCTGATGTCTCTGTAGTTAAACATGCCAGCTTTTTTTTTTTTTGGAAGCAGGAGAGTCACTTTTTTTTCTGCACTCTTGTATGTAGGACAAACTCAGATTTGTTTCTTCTTCTCAGGGCTCCTGTTATTTCTCGGAATAAGACCAGGATGCCTGTCTTCTCTTTCGCTCTTCTCGGAATTCCAAGCACAAAGCACTGCGCAAAAGCTGCACCAATCCTTGCCGCAACTGCCTGCACAGGACTAGAGGTGGGGAGAGACCAGAAAATTCACCTCGCCCCTGTGCTGATTTTATAAATGGGGATTGCACAAATCTGCCGAAGCAAAGGGGTGAAAAGGCAGGGTGCCAGTTTGCTACACTGTGCTGCAATGATCTCATGTTCAGTGCTGTCGCCCCGTTTGCCCGGTTCAAACGCCTGTTCATTAAACAGGAGGGGAAAAAAAAAAAAACTTTTATCCTTCAGGCACTCAGGAGGGTTGTTCTAAAGTACAGATCAGCAATAAAAAAATACAATTTGTAGTTTTAAAATTCAGTTATGAAGTCTAAATATTCTGCTTATATTTTCTTTCTTTCCTTTCTCTATTTAGAGATAAGAAGCAGAATTTATCAGGCGTGAAAGGGACAGCCTCCTGGTGGTGTGCCAAAAAAGCCAGAATAAAGGCAAAGTTGTGCTTCAAAGCTCAATCGCTTGCTGAGTCTGGCTAAAGTCAAGTATTAAGATCCACCATTTTCTGAGCCATGTAAGAAAAGAGGAAAAAAGTCAGAACGGGTGCTGCTTTCCAAGTCTCCGTTGGCACCATCACAAAATCTCAGCCGTAAGGTCACATGATTCTCTGCCAAATGTGGAGTGCATTCCCATAAACCATTCTGCTGATACTGCGAAGGCAGCTATTGTCTAGTTTATACCCAAAGTTCAGCCCACTCTTCATTGAATTAGCTGAAAAACGCATCACCTTTGGGGGTTGGGAGCCATGGAAACGTCTACCTGGCAGGCTGCCCACTTTTTCTGCCCATCAACCAGAGATGGGATTGTGCTGCCTAATGTAATGATGACTAGGAATGTGAAGAGTCGTCCAAAGTGAATCTGATTCTTGCAAAGCCTGCTTCATTTGCACAGCAAACTCTGGCTTCTTGTCGTTAAAAAGGAGGGGGGGAGCCTTTCTACTAAACGTAGCAATTAAAGGTCTAGTAAACATGCCTAGTCTGCAACTTTACTTTATAACATACCAAAATGCTTCCCAAACTAAAGGACTTAGTATAATGCAAGTTTTCTGACTTAAAGCAGCACTCATTTTTCCCTGCGTTAATGCAGCATTCCCTGGACATTTTTTCTCCTTAAGAAAAAAAGTCTAGGATATAGCAGATCTCTCCTCTCTTCTTGTTCCCTCTCTTTATTACCTCCTGATTTTATCTAGCTCAAATTATACGTGCGTGCAGCAATACCCACTAGTAACAGTGAGGATGCAATATTGCTGCAATCTTCCTTAAAGCAGTCTCCTGAGAAAGCTGGTTGTGTTTCCAGCAGCACAAAACCCTTCATCTGAGCCCTCTTATCTTCACTAGTGTGTAGGACAGCTGGTCCGCAAGTTTGCAGACCAGCACATTTGAGACCGCTCAGCACCCTCCCTTCCTCTAAATACTGTTCATCCAGACTTTCTTGAAAAGAGATGCAATCAGACAGAATTTATAAAAGATGTCAGTTATTAAATAGACTGAATAATGGACATTAACTCCTCTGCTTCAGACCTGAAATTCCAATTTTCCCCATCTATTGTTCTACAGTAAAATGTCATATAAAATGCCACTTTCAAATGAAAATACCACATAAAATAATGAGCAACAAATATACATCCTCCCAGCACCAAAAAAGGCTATACAAGAGAATGTATCTAGGAGCTTAGTGTTGTCACCAACTGAACATAAATCCAGTCAGTGTTTCTACACACAAAAACTTAACAGTTACTGCAAAATAGACTTCTCTGGTTTTGACATTAATAAAAAAGGACGGATGGGAGGACCCCATTCTACCTATGGGCATCAGTAGACAGTCGCACAAATGCACGTGCAAAGACAAGGCTGCACTCTAAAGAGCTTATCGCTAAAAATTGTTAAGGAACGGTAAACAATGTAAAAGACAGCAGCCTAGAAACCGCAGCAGGAGGACAGAAGAAAACAGTCTCACAAATACTGCAGGCCATAACTGTTCTAACTCTTAGCTACTTTTATGTTTTGTTTTATAGTTCCTTTCGGTTTCGCTTTTATTTACTTTAAGGAAATTGAAGGTTCATTACCAAAGGAAGTGTGAGAAAGGCGGCTTTGAAGTAGAGGGAGATGGTTACGACAGGAGTTGGGCAGCTAAAGCGACTTCTAAGTGCTGAGGGATGTCCCCCACCTATTTATAGGCAGGAGGCCCAATGGCCCCCAGGCACAGGCGGGACCAGGGAGCCTGGGGCACCCGGGGGGGCGCCCTGGCAGCACCGAGGCAGCCCCCACCGTGGTCCAGATGAGCACCGGAGCCGTGGGACTTCCAGAGCAGGCGCAGGAGGGGCAGGTGTGGCTGGGGAAGGAGAGAGCTCTCAGCCATCTCCTGGTGAATTGAGAAGCCCCCGGGTGGCAGGCAGAGAGGATGAGGAGAAAGGGCAGCTATCGTGGTTCTGGCAACGGCAAAGGGCAGGAAAAGGGAGACGTTGGATACAATAACTGAGGACGGAAATGACCCCCATTCTCCCTGTCAAGTAAATGCACCTGAGATCCCTCTCTCTTTGGTCAACAGGTGAGATCTGCCTGTCAGAAGAGACTCTCATTTCAGAGCTGTGGCCCCAAAGATCAATGCACAATTTCATGTCTCTCTTTCCCAGATCGAGAGCTTTACAAGGGCCAAAAGCAGAATAGCCCTCTGATACAGTGACACTGTATAAACTCTCCCAAATTCCCTGTCAGAGTGAAATGCCACGTGCATGGTTTTTAATCCAGATACTTTTCATTGCAATTTAAAGAAGGCCACTTAGTCCTTAGGTCATTATCCATTATTTCCGTTACATGCAGAAATGCTGCTTTTCACTCCAAATACTTTTCACTGTAGTCATATGGTTTGGACCTCAAGGATCACTGTAAAGAAACTCACTGACTTAGACAGATCACAAGCAAATTTTGCCTATCAGTAAGCTTCAGCTATAAAAATGACACATTGGGGCATTCTCCCATGAAGATCTTTGGCACCTCTTTGAGGTTAGTTAAAACTAAATTCAGTTCTTTCAGGCTCATAAAACTCAAAAAGCCAATTCTACTGACTTTAATTAACAGTTATGTAAAAACAGCAACTTGAGATTCCTTTTTTACTGTTTTGATAATTTCCTTATTGATTTATTTGGGTCAACAAATCAAAACAGGTTTTGTTTTATTTTTTTTTCTGACAGGGCATGGAGGAATCAAGCTCAGTTCATCCCATCTTACATTTCACCATTAGCCATAAAAATGTATAGGCCAAAAAACATCACTGTCTTCAAATTAACAACTTATGCTGGCGCAACCTATAAACCTGCACACATTTGCAGCAAAGGTGAAAATAATGGTTTAATTAGAACTGATTGGAACTCTCCAAGTAAACTACAATGAAAACAGATTCTGTTTTAAATTTATTACTATTATTATTATTGGCGATGGTATGTTATAAAGGACAAGAAAACAGTCTGACTTGCAGATCTCAGATGGGTGTTTGCCACTAATTAGAAATAATATACAGTCTGAGCAGACGAACCTGAGCAGCAGCCTTTGAGAGACGACAGGCACAGATTTCCACACAGTCACTTTTATTTTTCTGTGTGGAAAAACACTTTAAGATGTGGCTGGAGAAGGAGTACTCACTTCACTAGTATCGAAGGAGGATGTTAAAAAGCTGTTAAAAAAAAAAAAAATCACTTGCATATGTGCCAGGCAACAATTAGAG
Organism: Apteryx rowi; assembly: GCF_003343035.1. NCBI lineage: Eukaryota > Metazoa > Chordata > Aves > Apterygiformes > Apterygidae > Apteryx > Apteryx rowi. The sequence continues at coordinate 3,831,454 of NW_020450665.1, read as the reverse complement.
ATGTAGATGAATCTGAGTGCTTTGCCTATGAACTAATGCAATGATGACACAAAGGGAACAAAAATAAAATATACGCCAGAGTGTCTGGTCTTGTTCACATTTAGCTGGAGCAGGCAAAATGGCCAGGTGGAGGGAAGGATGCAATGCAGCTCGGAACGGGAGAAGAAGGGACTGTTTTATTCTTCTAACACCCAAACGGCAGGAAGGGGAAGGCAAAGAGGAAGGGAAATCTGGACTGGGCTGGGAGTTCCCAGCCACAGTTTAATATGGTTAATATGGTTACTACGTCTGTGCTGAGCTCCCACAGGACAACTGGCACCCCGACCTTCTTAGCTTAACAGACAGCTTGTAAACTAGCTGGAAAGGAAAAAGTGGAGCTTTCTCGGGGCCATGGCAACCCTGCATAAACCATGAGAAAAAGGCTGAGTGGAGAACTGGAAAAAAACACGGCAACAGTCACATAGTGAAAGGAAAGGGAATGAATGAAGTGGGGAATGTTTATTTTTCTTTTAATGTGTTTGCTCTTAAATGCAAAACTAGTGAGTGCATAAATGTAATTACTACATGTTAAAAGTTTAAAATTAACACACAAAAAAACTAGGACGTGCAGGACTGGATATATAAAGTATTTTTGTCGAACTTTTATATACCGTGTTGCAAGACATAGCACTACACATGAAAATAAAAACTCCTTGCTCTACAGACCATATTTTGAAAGGCTCTAGAATACAGAGGCAAAAAAACTATTTGTAAAATGCATGCAAATGACAATTTATCATCTGCTTTCTACCTTAATTTGATCTTTAAATGGCATTGTGCCTTCCCTTTTTTCTGCTTTAACACCACAGAGCTAAGAGACCTGAACAAGATGCTCTGTGGTAAGGGTTAGAGATGTCATTCACTGTAAATTTAGTTGCAATTTTTTTGCTCCTGAAATTTTCATGAACAATCTTGCTTTTATTAACTCTTTTCCTCTAAACTTCTCTCTGTGGGTTATTTGCAGCCTATTTGTTTTAACTTTTTGCTACTTAGGCTATATGGTTAGACACCTGAACTTCACAACTTTCTCTCTGCTTTGTTACTGGAGAAAGAAAACTTTTAAAAACAGACGGCAGCAAAAACTGAGTTATGCTCAGTAAATATTCTTGTTCACGCAAGAAAAGCGTTCTTCGCAGACTTTGTAAGATCAGCTATTCCACTAAAAGCACAGATATTCATAAAGAGCAAAGGGTGCAAATATAATTAATGGAAACAGCTACCTAAAATTCAAATGAGCTTTCTCCAGTAACTGTTTTGCAGTATTAAGGCATCTCCCCTGGGCAAACAGGAGCAACCTTTCTGTTCTTAGCTATGAAGTACAATTGCAGTAGGGCAAGCGGCTCTCCACCACGTATAGGCAAGGCTGCACTGCCAGAGGAGCGCTGATGCTCTGAGAAGCGCACGGTGAAGCCCAAGCAAAAAGCAAGTTCCCGTTTCTCAAAAACTTAGTCTCTTAGGGGTAATCTTGCAGGCACAGAAAGATGTGGGGTTGTCTCCACAAAAATAACAGAGTACCTCAGGTGAAAATGCTGTGGTGTTATAAAATACCAAATCAAATAGATGATGACAGGAAAGGCTTTGCCACAGACATTTCCTTCAGTGGACCTGCTTCATCCCACATTTACTCCAGTATTCACACTCCAGAAACATTAAAAAATTTCAGTCCAAGAGGTGCAGCATTCAACCCCCTCATTTACACCTAGTCCTAGATATACAAAAACTCTTCTTACATCTTTTTTACCTCATTTGTTTCTTGCAGGTCTATGTGCAAATACAGCCGGGCATTATCATGCTCATTCTTCAGGTGAAAAGACCTGAAGCACCTGTATTTCCCAAATTAACAAACTTGCAGTATGTCACTCTTCAATAAATAGCAATAAAGTTATATGATATTCCAATTCTAGATCGAAACACACCAAAGACTTATTTTCATACATTAATTTTCAGAAATACATGAAAATAAAGCATGGAATACCTGACATTGCACAGTATTTAACTACACTGCATTGGATCATAAGTACTACACTGAATTTAGTAATTTCTAAATAAAGCCTACTCAGTTTGCACCAGCTTAACCACTACCTTTCAAAACTGAAATTTAAAGATACCTCATGGGAAACATCACTAGAGGAAGAGGAGAGTAAACACAGAGAATTAGCTAGCAAAGAGAGTAAACAACAAATAATTCTTTACATCCCTTCTACTTCTGATAAAACAATAAATCAATGTCAACTTCTTTCACTAACGTCTCTTCAAGACAAGGACAAGTACAGCCAGAATTCAAGCCAGAAACCTTTTTATTAATTCCTGACTTAACAGCACTGCCTATTGCTTAGAGCTGCCCCAGCATAATTCCCAACCCAGTGCTCCCCTTCAAATACTGCTGCAGTGCTTGGTTAAGTTGCGTGCGTAAGTGCTAGGGAACATCTTCACAACAGCAGTCCTCTCCTAGGCTTCAGAATGGAAATCCTCATAGACTGCACACATGTAACTCAGGGGAAAGTGCAGATGGCTTCCTGCTCCCTACTGTGCAGCAGGTTGTGTAGCAAGGGTCCTTCAGGGCCACTTACTTTGCCTAGGACTCATTCTTGACCTGAATATAAATCAGGAAAATACAGATGCTGCAAGGACATTCTTTATACCATTGATTTCTCAATCAATGATAAACAATTTTTACATTTTTACTGTGTACCTTTCCTGTATGACCCTATATGAATCCTGGCTGCTCAGGACTTAAATGAAAATGTTATGGAAAGTTATCTAAAGGGAGCATTTTGCTTAGCCGTCAGTATCTAAGTAGACAAACTTAGCCAAAAGTAGCCTTCACTAGAACATGTGCTTTGTGTCATCCATCCCTCGTTGTGCTATAGCTCACTGCAGTCTCACATCTCCAAAATGGGTACCGTTCAGTGCTCATGGGCAAAGAGAGAATATTAGTATTTGTGAAATATTCATAATTATTTCAGGAAGGAAGTTATGTACATTTTTAGGTATCTATATTCTTACAAATCTGGACTGTATTTTCCAAAACAGCAGAATGTTTTGCAGGCAGGTATATATGCTCACATATTCAAACACACTCACACATCTTTTTTGGAATTTAATTACAAAAATATGGGCCTGTGTGTGCACATTGCTTGTTTACATTCTTAGCAAGTTCAGTTGTGTTGACCAAAGAAGCTGGGTAGGTCGTAACTCTAAGTTGCAAAGAAAGAACACATGCGTTATAGCCCAACATAAAGCATGTTTTTGATTCAGCAGACTAAAGGATCAATTCGTTTTGAATCAAAGCTGATTAAAACTAGACAGGAAACAATTTTCTATTTTCCAGTTTCCAATTTTTCCACTGGGAATTTGTCTGCAAAATAATCTCAGTCCAAATAGCACAAACCCTATAATTTAAATTTTCAGGTTTTTTTTTTATATTGAAGCAATTAACTCTACTTACATTAAAATGTACATATTCATTCTAGATTTTGACTTCTTCAATATTTTTAGTATAAAGGGCTACATTTTTCAATTTTTTTAGTTTGAATTGCTATAATTTTGTGATTAAAAACTACACTTCAAAATAATCAACATTCTCAGATAACCTAAACAACATAGAGGCAGAGGAGATCAAAGGCATGGAGCCTTCTCGGAAGATTGAGCAGGCTATGAGTGATCAAAGGCAGGGGAGAGAGGACTCTGGATCTTAACTTCTGCCTCCACTATACATGTATAATTTACAGGTTGCTGGAGCGTGGGGAGGGGAACTGCTTAGACCTTAAATGTACGTTACAGGGCTGAAAAGGTATTTAAAATACAAAAATGAATTTTGATGTTGAAAATGTATGAACAGGATCTTTTACAATGCACTTTTCTGATATTCTTTCCAAAAGCTAAAGTTGCAAATGACTCTCCTGCAAGCAGCTGTGTTTTTAGTGAATTGGCATTTTCTGACAAAAACAAACAAACAAAAAATGCACACTATTGCTGGTGGGTGTCATCATAAAATTGATATTGTGTTGTTTGGAAGTGATAACTCACAGGAATAATCTAAAACTTGTGTTCCAAGTGGAGAGCTAGCATTTATTTTAGCTTGCTTTTCAGAAGATTTAGAGCACAAGTAACTCAAAATCTTAATCAAACCACAGTTGCACACCATCTATGTAAAATTCACATTGTGCAGTTAGGTAGGTAAGATAATTTTTCTCAAAAAATCCTGAACAGCTATATAGAAAATAAATATTAAGCATCATGCATATATATTCCACAAAAATGAATTCAGCAATCTGCTGACTTAGTAACAATACATGAATTGGTATAATTTGTGTCTTTAGGCTCATTGAATTTCATGATTTCATATTACATGTCTGCTATTCCAGTGAATATGTATCAGTGAGAATTTGATGTTAACATCAAATCATTTTCTTGAGGGGGAGACAGGAGCCACACCACAGCCTGTTTTACCATAGTGTAGCTGAAAACACACTTGAGCTTCAGAGATGGTTTTAGTTCACACTTGACAGCCAACAGAAAGCTGCAGACCTGGACAAAGGGTGACATGTTTTATAAATAAGCATTGAATGATTACTGGAGAACTCAGAACATGCTGAACCATGAAATAAAAGCAGCTAGCATAGTCTGTTAGTTGCTGGTTTGAAATTCTTGTTACTGAAGGTCTGAACAGCACAAGATGGATTTCAGAGGCCCAACAAGGGTCATGTACCTAGAAAGTATTTTTATCATTCCTAGTAATAAGCAGAAAACCTTTATTTCTCATTTCAAATTATCACAAGAATACTTCAGACCTGTTTCATCACCCTTCTGGAATTTTATACTACTAGTAAATGTTTACATAGGCTGTACAGACTTAACGACATTCAAGTGACTAATATGGTATAAATAGTCTACATTTCTATAATGCCTAGTTCTTTGAGATCAAAGACAGGAATTTATATTTAATATTACAACAGCATGCAAAATGGCCTTTGATTTAAGTAAGAGTGATCCAGTATGACTATAATGCTCTTGATCAGTACTGGACACATCCTGGCTTAATAACTAGAAGGCATTAATTGTGCCAGTGGCTCAGAGGTGGAATATCTGAAGAAATGTGCACAGTCTAGGTACAGTGAACTGTCTGGGTTGCTTGGGTTGTTGAAGAGGCTGAGTTTATTTTGCTGCCACAAGACATTCATAATAACGTATATTCAAAGGGTAGGCAACTTCAGGGTATATAGAGGGATGCTTTAGAAGATATTTTCAAGCCCTCTTTTCTATATTTCTCTAATCGTAACAGGAAATTAAAGGGTACTAATCTTTTAATCAACAAACACATTACTTTCAACTTGTTAACAGATGGTTCATTCAGCACAACTTCTGTGGACTATATTCGATTACGTATCTGCTTCCTGAAAAGGTGTTTTTTCTAAAACACTACGGTAACCAATGCTTGCAGAGCACAAAACATAGCAACCAGATTTCTGGAATGCAATTCTGGATAGCTTTTATCAAGCAGGGGAGAAATGGAATGCAAGATTTTGAAAGCAGCCCCCTTAGTTAACAAGATGTTAAAGTTCTGCAAATAGCATCTAGTTCTATCCTCAAAGGATTAATAACAGCAATGGGACTGTGAGTCACGGGGAAGAAACCTTCATACAGAAGGCCAGTTTCCTATATGGATTTTAACAATATATAGTCTATAGAACTTAATGTTGTGCACAATTTATGCAATATGCATCCTTTACTCAGGATGTCCAGTGAAGAACCTGTTATCTCCATGCTCCAGAAGAGGAGCTGATCTGTATAAGGTCTCTAGGCCTTGATCATGCAAACTCTTACTCATGTTTACTACAACTATCATTCTCACTGAAATTAAGGGAACCATCTGTATCAATATAAGCAAGCGCGCAGAATATCTTGAGTATGGGAGCCTAGAGCTGGTGCTGGTTTTAATTATGTATAATAAAATATTAGCACAACAAAATGCCTATACTTCACTGATGCTTTTAAAGATGATCATATCACAGTAACATATAAAATTAATATGAACTGACATCCATCAGTGGACCTTATCAAAGAACGAGAGTTACTGATGATGAGTAATTCCTTCTTTCTGCTCGTGGCATTGTCTCCACAGAACTGCAGGAAATCACTACAGAGAGCATACACACTTCTCCTAGAGAGGAAGGATAATCAATAAGTCACTGCACATTAAGAGCGAAACATTCCTACTAAAAGCATATTGTGCTCCTGATGTCAGGCTGTGAAGTGTGATTCATTAAAGTCTGCAAAAAAGTGTAGGCAGTGACTGAACAAATTTCAGGGGTCCTGGAGGTACTGTGCACATGTGATGCTTCATAACAGAGGCCTAAGCCTGTTGGCTATATGCCTGAATGTAAATACCTGTCCACCCAGAGTCCAAATCAAGCTGGACCATCAAGGTTTTTCCTCTCTAAAGTTACATATTGTTTATTTGAACTGTTAAATATCTCATTTCACTCAAAGTAGTAAATTATACCTATTACAGCAAGTGAAACAGGCAGCTTTGCCTTTCCAGGATTTGTGAATGGGAAATTATTCGGCATAAACTGACTTAGATAAAAATCCAACACAATTTTTCTAGATATTTGGGTTTAAGTTCAAGTCCTGCATTGTTTTATGAATTGAAGTATTTGATGGGATGGACATGGATGTCAATGGATATCAAATTCTGTGCTCTTCCTGATTAAAGTTACAAAACAAAACTTTTGTTTCCTATTTGACATAAGTCAAAACTGGGTAATAGCCACACAAAAGACACTTGAGGCACTTCCAAAATAAGCTGTGACACACAAGAAAGCAATCCAAAGAGGTCCTGTTCTCAAGATGTTTCTGACACGTTTTTGCAGATTAAAGACTATTAAGTAGGTTAGATGTGGATTAAAATGTTGAGTTTTCTTTAAAATTAAAGAAGAAATCCCTGTCCTCATGAATTTTGTGAAAAAACATTTTTTTTCATTTTCCATATTACTTTGATTGAAAATACACGTTTCCAGTTAAATTTTGCAAGCATCAAGTAGCCAAACACAAGAAACACTCAATTCTAGTTATTCTGAATAAAAATTAAAGACCAAGAAGTTTTAAAGTCTGATATCATTTAAGAACTATCCCTTCAAATAATTGGCCACTCCTTTAGTATATACTGATCGCAGATATTAAGAAAAATACTTTTTTTTTAGTTTTTCTTCAGAAAACTTTTATTCATTTAAATACTCCCTGAAAAGCTGCACAAGATCTTTAAATTACTTTAAAAACAGAATTTTCTTGCAGCTTCCTGCAGAAACTGACACTAAAATACTGCAGAATTTCAGAGTTTTTGAAATATCAGAAAACTCCTTTTATTTTTGGTTGAATCAGTCTCTTCACTTCCTCTTTGAGATCTTTTTACTCCATAGTCTTCTAATTTGTGTGTCTGATTATTTTTAGAGGTCTCTGAGTCCCCAATTGTTTATATATTTTAAGCTTTTTGCTTTTTCCATATACTGAACACAGCTTTATTTTTTAGCTTAATTAGATTTGCCTCTGTTATCCCTTTAATACTCAGTTTGAGTATATTTACATTCTGAATGCAGATTTTCAGTAAATTTCTCAGATATCAAAATTCCTTGTTGGGCACAGCAGTGTTTACCAAAGTGAAAATTTCTAAAACTTTTTGCTGTGGAAATAATTCCACAGAAGAGTTTTAAAAATAATGGTTTTAGAAACCTTGTTCCTTCTCAAATATTGGGCTGATTAAAATCTACTAGTCTAAAATTCTGGCCTTTTATATAGGTTGTTGTCTCTTTTAATAGTGTCTCTTGCACATTTCTGAACTACTCTCGAAATAGATAGCAACATTCATGGATCAGATGGCAACCTCTTACTCTCCTTCACTTCCAACAGTCTTTGCAGGGTCAGCCAAGATATCTAAATCTGTTCTCTTTCACCTACCTGGGTATCATTTTCATCATTATTACTCGTCCCTCCTATTTTAATTTACATTTCCACATGCAGAATTTGTTAAAATTTAAGCCAGTTTTAGCAGTTTCCCTGCTCCTCCTGCCTCAAGTCTACAAGATTCATAGTGCAACAGCAGAGCGCTAAGCAACAGATGTTAATCCTATAGCTTAATGTACCACTGGAAAGTAGTCAGATACTCTGATGGTAAGAGCAGTATAATAACCTATACAGGATAAAGTATTTTCATTCTTCCAGTTTTATCTTCTCTACCAATTTGGATTTTTGTGCTTTGGCAGAACTTATTTCCCAGGAGTACACTACATCTATGACGTACCATTTAAATGACAACATGGTTAACATGAAATCTTTTACTCTATATAATCAAGCCTACTATTCTGATAAGATTATACACCTTTTAGGATTATTTAATTGCCATTCAAATACTTAACCACACAGATACCCACTGTTTATTTTAACATACAAAGTTTAATTAATCTCCTTGTTCTTGCTAAAATACTATGTGTAAAGAAAATTACTCTATAATCTATGTATGTCATCTGTGTTTTATAACTGCTCATCACCAAACTGGTTTATTTGGATACCTGGCCACTTACTCTTTCTTACTTCAATTTACATTTTTCTCTTCGAATTTAATGCCGATTTAAACACTTATTCCTTTTTTGCTGTTCTCCCTTCAAAATATCAAACATACCTAAATCATCAAGATTTTGATCAATCTTTTACTTCTGATATCATTCCTTAAAGAGTCCTACTTCCTAACTTCATGCAACTTTCTATACCAATAATTATGACATTTTAAAAGTAGGAAAATATGTGATTTGAATGATTTTGAGTACAGACAGGGCAACCTCAGCACATACACAAACAAAATATTTACTTTTGGCTGACTCAAGATACTAGATGATAAAATTTTATCACAAATAACATATACTATATACATCATATATATATATGTTCCTATATAAAATTTTATATAATTTCAGTAATACACATTATATAAACACATAAATTTATAATTTGTATAAATATTTTATAATTCTTTATAGAAGAGTAATTTTATTTGATTTATTCAGAATTATGAATGCTCCTGTGCAAAATTTGTGGCTTGTGGGTTTTTTGCTAGAGATATAAGTAGGATCTTAAAGTTATATTTGAAACAAAGTCGGATGGAAAAACATTAGAAAATGCAATGTTCCACAGAATACATTTTGTTAAGTTCCGAGATAAAATTCAATCATTTCACGTGTGTAAGAGGATATTAGTCCTGCTTAAATTGGAAATGTTAACATACCTATGATGTTGCTAACGACATTTTCATAATGTTGCCATTGCAGCTACATGCATTATTAGTACAGACTTATAGCCAAGTTTATTGGTTAATTTATTAAGCCTCCAAGTAATATCTCTGACCTTCACTGCTAGTAGATTAATATCTTCCTAATTCCATAATTTTTGTCAATGTTATGTTTTTAGTCTATAACTGTTTTCATATGATTTGTATAAGTGAATGCACATGCCTAGCATTATGGTGTCTGTACATGCAAATAAAAAATCAAGCATAATGCATGGTATTTAACAATAAGCAAATCTAAACTACTGATTTGTAGTTAGAAAAATAATGGGACTACTCACATGACTAAGTACATTCACAGATAAAATTCACCTTGGTGACAGAGCACAAGTGGTGCTTGTGATGGCTGAGAGGAGAGGAGAGAACTGTTTGGTGCAGTGTGTTATGCATATGGACCTTCTCGTGCAACTTCTGTCCCTTGCAGCTAAGAGATGCTCATGGAGATCCTGACTTTGCTGTTACTCCTCTTCAAAAAGGCAGGGCTGGTATTATAATAGGAGCAGGCTTTCAGATCTGAAGCAAGTCTTTTAAAGGAAATGTGTTGCTACTTTCCTAACATGAAGTCATCGAGCCTCTGCACGGTAGCAGGAACAAGAAGAAACCAACCTGCCAAGGGCTTTATTCAAAAAAGTATTTYTTCCCGCTATCCTAAACATTCTTTTTTTATTTGATGGGGAAAAGATATCACAGTAGTTAAGAGCACAGCCATGTTGGTATTAATGGACAGACATGATCAGACAAATAAAGTATTGACATTTCAAATGCTACCAAGATTCAACAAGAGCTGTGACTCCTTACAGACTTTGGCAATTAATTTGCTTGCTTAGTTGTCAAATGTGGAATGCTGACATTTAAATCCAGGCATTAAGGCTCACAAATGTTCACAAAGACCAAAAGAAAGTATGTATTTGTGTGAGGCAGGCAGGGATAGGAAGAGGTGGCCTGCCTAAGTATGCTTTACAGTTTTTTGGKTTTTTTTTTAACTACAGTGGCTCCTTATTTTAATATGAAACTGTACAGCTAAAGTTTGAAAGGTGCACTGCAAGTGATTACAAGCGTCTGAACTAACTCTCTGATAAAATTCCAGGGAGGAAAAAAATCCACAGTTATCGTTTAACAGTGCTGTTAGTTTGGTGTGTTAGGTGACCTATGAACTAACGACCACCACCATCAAAGCCTAAGAACATAGATTTGCTACCTCCTTTACCAAGTGGCTGACACCATAATATGCATAGATGTAAGTCTGAAGCAGCAGGGCAGGCAGAACTTAACATCAGCCATTATGCTTTTTTTTATATACTGCTTAGGGGTAAAACATAGACATGCCATATACTAGAAACTCAGCAAAAGCAATTCAGAATCTGCCCCATAGAAGGAAATATATTTTTAAAATATGGCTTTAAAGGTACAGTTCTAAATGACTAATCTGTTGTTTTAAAAATGCTGCGCACAAATATAAATGCAGAGTATGCAAGGTTCTACTAACCAAAAAGTCTAGTCACAGCATTATGACAGCACTGTGACACCTAACCGTCATAGCAAGGGAAAACAAGGGAGAGATGGCGGGTGGGAAGAAGTACTTGATATTCAAGGAAAAAAATAATGAATGTGTCTAAAACGTAACTACCTTTTAAAGTGTCACGCTTAGATATATTTGCATAATATTTTCCTTTAAATTGCAGTGTGTACACATTAATTTTACATTGTCACTCCCAACACGTCTGGCATCTGCACATTCAATGGACCCAATCTAGCACACTTGCATCTGTCTACTACAGGCATTTTGAGTATGATTTGAGGAGGTAAACTGTGGTGACTCCAAAGGCAGTAAAACCCAGACAGACATGAAGAAACAGTTTGGTGAGAAAAACTGAAAGCCCTCAAACAAATTATGTCCTCAGAAACCGTGTCCTGCAACAAGAAAGGATGCTCCAATTCACCCTCTATCATTTCTGCACATATATTCTTTTTAAGTTCTTCTCCTTTTTCTGAATAATGCCTCAGTTATAGACATACTGAGAGTCCATATGCAATACAAACATGAGTCCATGAACAACCTGCACAGTGGCATAGAGAACAATTATGAAGAAGGTCTGAAGCATTTAAACAAAAAAAACTTCAGCGATAAAGAATCATGAAGCAAAGGATATGCTTATGTCCTTAACCCTTGGTATTATACACCTCTCTTGCACATTTTTTATCTCCCCTGTTCTCCACTCCCCACTTCTCCCTAACAAGTATGTAATTAGATATATATGAAATACTGGTTGTCATCTTTCTTCTGCTTAGAAAAAAATTATGCTTCTTATTCAATAGAAGAAAACCCCAAAGCTGTACATAGCTGTTCTAGTTATCTGTGTGAATGAATTATTTTCTACTAGATGGTGGTATTTTGGAATTTGGTTTCATGCCCATTTGCAGTGCAAAGGAGGAACAGCAGATTGTGACAGATCTTGTGAGGCCAGGCTGACAAAGCAGCTCAAGCCTAAAGGCTGATCGCAGTTACCGAAGTATTACACTGGGGGGAAAAAATCCCAGTAGAGTTCAGTTTTGCAAGGCAACACAAACAAGCAATCCAGAAGCCAAAAAAGATTTCTGTGCTTCAAGATGATGTTTTTCTTATATTATACAAGTTGCCATTAAACGCACAGGCAAATACACCTTGCAATAGTTAAGGTTTCTATTCTGTTTACTCTTCATAGCATGAAGAACACATTATAATCACTGAGTTTCAAGAAGACTAAGATGTACCTATGAATCTGCATTATAGTACTGTAATTTTCTAGTGGGCCCTGGGCATTCAGTCTTCAGTGAGATAAATATGGAGCAGATTTGGATCTGTAGGTCGGCCATCTCATTGCTTTCATATGCTTGACTTTGTAACGTAAGCAACTTTCTTTTAACATAGTTTCTTTACAGTGTACTATCAATTCAAGAAGAATTAGATGTGTTCGGTAAAAAGCTTTTTTTGTTTGTTCTAAAACCATCATGAGTTAATAGGATACAAAACTTGCAAACATATTACTGTCCTAAGACAGAGTTGGCACACACTCTGTAATTTAACACACTCTGTAATTTAACTTCTTTAATTTATTATAGCTGCTGGTGTTTCCAGCAAGGCAGTTGTAAAGAAGGATGGAAAATATTTAAACTCATTTTTAGCAAACCTTTCCTCTCCATCCTTTTCGCACTTTTTATCCTGATAATTTGCTTAGTTACATTCCAAAAGATCAGAAAACAAAGTTGTCAATACAGTGTGTAAAAACCTCCCTAGAGGGGTTAGAAAAATGAAACTATTGAGAAATCACTAAGACAACTGTAAAACAGCTGTTCACTTTTGCTATATATTAGGAAAATTAAGCAAGTAACTCTTTGGACATTAAAGCCGCAGTAATAAAAATAACTTCCTGACAATATCAATTCAAACTACATAATCATACTGCCGGTATATTTAGATGAAATTTTCCCTTAAATGTTCCAGGAAAAACTACTTAAAACTAAGCCTTTGGACATATGACAGATTTTAAGATACTGTAAAACATGAAGCAAGTTAGCATCTCATCCAGTTATTCATGCTGAGAAAATGCTAAAGCCACAGAAGTTATAGTTCCACTTTTCCAAGATGAGGCTTGTAGTTCCCTTTTCATAGCTCCTATAATTTCTGACATACTACTGTACTGAGCTAGTTGAGAAAAAAAAGTACATAGTGTCCTATTCTTATGTTTTTCACCAATTTTTAAAAGTAATTTTGAAGCTCTACAGAATTAAAATTGGGGAGATATTTCTTCTGAAACATGGACATTTTTTCTTTCATAGACATTTTTTCTTCTGAAACACAGACATAGCCTGCTTCAGGTGACCAATAATTTATGTTTCATCTGGCATTTCCTTATGGAAACAAGAAAACGCAGAATGAAGAACAAAGGCATTGTAGATGAATCAAACAGAATCACAGAATGGTTGAGGTTGGAAGGGACCTCTGGAGATCATCTAGTCCAACCCCCCTGCTCAAGCAGGCTCACCTAGAGCACACTGTACAGGATCGCGTCCAGGCGGGTTTTGAATATCTCCAGAGAAGGAGACTCCACAACCTCTCTGGGCAACCTGTTCCAGTGCTCTGTCACCCTCACAGTGAAAAAGTTTTTCCTCATGTTCAGATGGAATTGTCTGTGTTTCAGTTTGTGCCCATTGCCTCGCGTCCTGTCACTCGGCACCACTGAAAAGAGTCTGGCTCCATCCTCTTGACACCCTCCTTTAAGATACTTACACACATTGATAAGATCCCCCCTCAGTCTTCTCTTCTCCAAGCTAAACAGGCCCAGCTCTCTCAGCCTTTCCTCATAACAGAGATGATCCAGTCCCCTAATCATCTTTGTAGCCCTTTGCTGGACTTGCTCCAGTAGTGCCACATCCCTCTGGTACTGGGGAGCCCAGAACTGGACACAGTACTCCAGATGTGGCCTCACCAGGGCTGAGTAGAGGGGGAGAATAACCTCCCTCAACCTGCTGGCAACACTCTTCCTGATGCACCCCAGGATACCATTGGCCTTCTTGGCCACAAGGGCACATTGCTGCCTCATGGTTAACCTGGTGTCCACCAGCACTCCCAGGTCCTTCTCCGCAGGAATGATCACCTTTAATACTTGTAAAAATTTTTAAATGAATACAATTTAGAATAATTATATAGGAAAATATTGATCAGGACTCTTCTTTCTTTCTACCCACAGTAACAACCATAAGAATATTGCAAAAATTATGAGATGAAAGAAAGAAGACTGGTTCTTACTCTTGAGCCTTGTATGTTTATGCTTTTTTAAATACTCTTAGAAATATCCAAGATTTAAAAGTCAGAATCAGTCTTTTAAAAAGTCCTTTGTAGCTACTAATGCTAAAGTTAAAGAGAGAATGAAAGCAGGAGTTCTGTCATAATCACGTCTGAAGCACTGAAGAAATAATCAAACTCTGCAAGATGGATGGCAGGAGGAAAAAGAGTTACTAAGTTTGCTGAGAACCTGACCCTGCAGTTGGCCTCCTGTGGTTGTACGAAGACCCGACAAAATCTCTCTTGAACACAAGGGCCTTCTCTGCCTGGATGTAGCTCCAAGGCTGGATTCCAATATGCTAACAATTGAAGATGTGAACTTTACACATAAAGAATAAAATGCAAAAAAAAATAATTAATTGGTTAATTAGCTTGAGGCTCTATGATATAGTTAGACTTTCCTAAGTCAACAGACACAGCACAGAAACAGAGATACTGTGTATTTCTTACACATTAGAACCTATTGTTCAAGGTTTGCACTTCAAAAGGTCACAAAAATTCAGATTTTCATTTAAAAAGACAAAGAGAATGTTTAGTGACACAGCTACTTGAAGGCAGACTTGGTTTGAGATCCTACCTTCTTGAAAGTACACAGTTGGCTGGGAACACAGCCCCAATTAGCTAATGAAGGCAGGGTTCCCCTTCTCTAACTGGCTCTCTTAGTGACTGTTTCATTCTTCCAGGGAAGAATCTCCTGTTACTGCCCAGGCGAGATCTGCATACAAAGGGCTTGATCCACCATCACTCAAGTTGGGTTTTAACTATCTGGGAAAAGTATCTGACCTAGACTGCACAAAGTGGATGATGAAAGTGAGGGAGAACAACTGATGAGAATCTCCTGCTTGGAAAAGACTGATATATGTGCTATCACCCTGAAGAAAGCCAATCCGGAGTAGCAAAAACTTTGGAGACACCTGTCATCCCAGTCAATCACAGGACTTAGTGTGGCTACCAGTAGCTATTACTATGTAAGAAGGGAAAATGGGAGTGAATTTAGAATCACTGATTAAAAATACTGCAAATGAAAATCTATAGATGAAGTTAATGGAAGTTTTGGGGATTACCATTACTGACTTAAGCTGAAGAGAAATACTCTCATAACACACCAAAATGTCAGGTTAGTTACAGTGAGATCCACAAATAATCTTCTTATAATTACTTGTTTTAAACTCCTTCATATTTTTGCATACCCAAGCTGAAAAAGAAACAGCTCTTCTAACAAATGGCTTCATTTAAAGTCTCTCCTAAAATGTATACATTCATGTACTTTTGTCACTGATTAGGACAAAGGGCCCAGAAGAGCAATTATTTATGGCTGGGCATTATGAGAAATATCTCTGAATTAAATTATTTTCAATAGTGAAAACTATTAGCACATGAATGAAATTGCACTCTTTTAATAACAATACTGCCTTTCAAAGTACATTCTGCACTAGCCAAGACATATATGGAATTCTGAGTACAGACGCATGAATAACCCAATACGTATTTGAGAATATGCTTTTGTTTTTCTTCTGGTGGTTAATTATTCAGAGGCAAACTGAAACGATTTTACCTTATTATTGATTCTGTATGAAACTCACCCCTGTGCATAGAAACAGCACACAGCTTCATACCTTTCATGACTACAAAATAATAATAATGCAGAAACTGCCAAATGGGATGGAAGCTAAGGCCAGCTAGTCTGGCATCAAGTCTCGGAGAGAGACAAGGACCAGGTGTTTCAGAGGAGGTTTAAGTGAAACTTGATTAGTAGACAGTCATTGGTTTAGTTTGTACTGGCTGGAATACATTTTGGTTTGTAATTTGTTTGTGAACTGATCACTGTGTGTTTTTGAAACTTGAGCAGAGAGCTATTAGCTGAAGCACGTGGTGGTGCTTCTGTTTCTTGCACAGATGAGCATAGCACTGGCAATCAGAGCTCCCGTGTGAAAACTGCGAATCTCAGTGACTGTTCCTTAAAATGTGCTTTCTGTTTGCCAGTAACTTAATGTGCTAGAATAGTACTAAGATGTTAACATTTCTGAACATTTCAAAGGGGCTCAAGCACTGTTGGCATTCCAAAGATCTCTGAAGCAATTTTTATCTACAGTTACCAGAGCTCTCAGGCCCATACTTTTAAAACATTTTTTTTCCAAAATAGCTGTTTAGAGCTTTTAGTATTTCACTTAGACCCAAAATTCACTCCCCATAATGAAGATAGCAGATGCCACCAGTTGCACAAAAATGCATAAAATGTAGATTTAAAATAAAAGAATTTAAAATGATCATTTTTTGTGTTGCATTTTCTATGTTACATTTGGTCCACATATGTGCACTGTACAGTAATTGTATACTAATGATAAACCCGTACTTTCAGCAGGCTTTCTATGCCTCAGAGAATACCAGTAGGCTTGCAAACTTTAAAATACTGCATTTTGCCAGAGAGATAATTATTGTAAGAATTATTGTTGATACCATCTGCAGAAAATTCCATTATTGCTCAGTATTGCAATAGCAAACCAATGTCTCAGTCTCTTAAGGGGCCCTACACATACAGCAGTGGCTAAACACGTGAAAAATATCTAGTGCTTGGCTTACAGATCTGTATCAACTAGGTCTCAGTTTTACTAGTGTCTATTTGACTGCGACAGTGATGGGCTTTAAATCACTAGGCAATTGTCCAGACTCAGAGCACACAAAGCCACAAATACCAGCAGGGCAGGGGGCTGAAAAAAGACACAAATTATCTTGAAATACTTCAATTAATGTTTAAGTTGGTAGAGAGATGTGAGAGGTGCCAAATCAGCTCCCATTTCATTATAGGTAGAAAAGATCAACTCTGTACTCTGTGTGCTCATCGTCACCCATATCCAGCCAAAGCCCTTACCTCACCACAGGCATGTGCATAAGCTGGGATCCAGTTAATTTATGGCAATGTGCAGAACACACAAAGGCAGATATTCTGTCCACGGAGCAGAAATATTTACTGTAGCACTGTTTTTCTACTACCTAAATGCTACTATCATCCTTAGTGAGAAAAAGAAATCATAAACGAAGACAGTAAGAACAGCAAACAGTTTCTACCTACATAACTCTTTTTGAGGGACCAATCTCTGTCTTTGGACTGCTGGCTTTAGCACCTACTGCTTAAAAAGTGATTTGCTTGTCTGACATATATTTTATCCAGCAAGTAGAGGCTCAGACTAGGTGATTTTGGGGAGTGGGGGCCTGAGTAAGGAAGGAGGAAAGGTAAAGGGAAGAGGTTTGAGGAAACAGTTTATTCACTAAGAATGCAGTTGGGATGATCCAGATGAATTTCATTTCGTTGTTTTAATAAAACAAAATGATAAGTTTTTTTAAAGATCGGCTTAGAGAAATCTTACTGAAATATACTGATTTTTGTTTCAGAACAATGATTAATGATACTTAGAGAAACAAAGACTTTAAAAAAAAGGAATGATATTTGTTATTTTAGCTAAAATGATCATCTTTCTCAGATTTTACATATTGACAAGTAAATCAATTATTATTCCAGATCAATCTAAGCATTACAATTTCATTAGAATTTATATTTGAAAGGGCAGTGACATGACAAGCTGTCCAGGAGAGACCTTTATATTAAGAACAGCAGAAATACTGAATAGCTGTGTCACCAGCTGTGGTTTTGCTGGAACGGTTAAAATTCTATTACTAATCAAATCTATTTATTTTTCATACTTGCAGCTTACAATGTTTTGAACAAAATATCATCAAAAAAATTTCCAAGCATGAGTAATGAAACTTGGAATTATGCCTAATTTGGACACGTGGAGGGCCCAAAAGAAGAGGACCCAGGTTGGAAAAAAAGGATGCAAGTTTAGCTCCTTGATCACTTGTCCCTTTCCACCCATCTTTTAATATCGGTTGTCTTTAAGAAGTACTCAAGGTTAACATTCAAAATCAGTAACTGTTTTTCTAAACTAAGGTTTCACTCCCTGCTTACAAGACTGATTGCAGACTAACTTGCAAACAAAATCCAGGAATATCACACTAGGGAAATGTAGACAACAGCAGTACTTGAGGTCTATATTTAGTTTTTTTAAAGGAAATAAAGGTATTGGGAATAGTGGGTTTGAAGGGAATTTTCAGGAGAAGATCCAAAGGAAGGAGATTTCTCCTTGGTGAACTGAGATCAAAGAAACTTTCTAGGTGTCAGTGGCACCATAGAACAAACACAATGATGAGAGCCACAAATAAAGATGAGGTTAACATTACTGATAAAGTGTTAGAGCTATGGATCATTACAACGTGAAACAAGAGAAATATCTACATAGGATCCTCCAGCGCATATTTCCCTTTTCACCTTCATTTAGTTATTTTAACCAGGGCTAGGATAAGTCTATCGAAACGCACTGGAAATTTATATCTAAGGCAAACTCTGTCTGTATATTGTGAACAAAACAGTCCCTATGAAATGGTATCTGTAAACTGTTTTGTCCAGTCTTTCCTCTCCCAACAAAGTATCAGACCACTTCAGAAAAAGCATCAAAAAGAATGGGATTAGGTGTAGGCAATATTTAAACTCTACTGCATACACATGATATTGCACTACTGTATCATCAGAACCCATAACAGTAAGAGAGATGATCAAAGAAAATACTTTTTTGGAACCGTATCTAAAGCATACAACAAACAGACAATTAAGCAGGAATTAAACAGGTAAAAGCCCTGAACTCTGATACAAGTCAGCCTACCAATCTGCACATAGTAAGATTTTAAATTGTTGTTTTGTCTTGATTTTTTGGTACCCAGCAGCTTTTTACAGCAAACCAGACCATTAATTGCAATATCACTCATTTCATAATTACATTTTATTAATTTCAGCTTTACAGAAATGTTATTTATAAATTTCCCAAGTCACCACCAGTTCCCACCAGCCACCCTACTATTGCTGTGCCATTTCTAGGGTATTAAAATACCATCTCTGGATTTCTCAAAAGACAATCCTGTTTGCAATGCTGATATTCTGGTAGGCAGAGGGAGACTCACAGCATCCAACAAAAATGCTCAATTTGTAAGGCTTTGAAAAATCATGAATACCAACACAAACTGTGAGGAAACTAGGACACGAGAAAAGAATGGAGAGAAAGAATAAAATTAAGCACATCAGGGAAAAATAAAACTCCTTTTCTAACTGAAAATAATACACTCAGTAAATTTTAACTTTTTTGTTATTAGAAGCTGGCAACAGCTTTTTAACATTTTTATAATAGATTTTGCAGATTTTCTCCAAGAATGCATAACACCAATCCCTCAGAATCAGTTGCCTAATGTCTGAAAAACATTTTTATGAACTAAGTGTGACTATGCATATTTTTCTTACCTGGACAGTTTAACAAAGTTCACAGGCCTGAGCAGAATGTATTGTAAAAGAAATCTGGAATTAAAAAAAAAGAGGGGGGGGGGGATGTTTAATTTTTGTTTATTTCTCACTGATGGCAAATTAGCAACAATAAGTGGTTATTACTATTTTGTAACAATAAGTGTTTACTACTATATACAAGCTGCAAGCAGAAGCAGCTAAATTATACTAAACAAAAAGCTCCTAAAAATCTATTAGGTCACTGATAACCCAAAAAAGTCCTGATGGTGTGTCAGAAATAAATTTATAAATAATAGTACCAAAAACAACAAAACTATCCATACTGTGCTATCTGAAAGGGTATCTGTTATGTCAAGTTTGTGTCAATTTTTGTGTCATCTTTTTATTCAAATACCAGCAATATATCTATCATTACTTCCTTAAAGGTATACTCAGACTTATAACATGTCTATCTGGTAAAAACATGTATTTCTCATTAAATGGTCTTTGATGCACAGTTCATTTACTTTCTATAACATTTCACATAAACACAATATAAAAAGAGCATTATTAAGACTGAAATGTGATTAATTTAAATATTAGAAAATGCCAAATGCTAGGCTGCCTGGGCAACCTTCATTTCTTCAGTGAGTATTGAATATGATACAGTTGTGAAGTACTTAATCATATAGTATTCTTCCATGGGAATTCCTTTTCATTTGTTGTACGAATGGACATGCAAATTTCAAGAACCAATATTTTTAAAAAATTTTACTGCTTAATTTGTGGACTGGTGAGACATTCATGGAATAGTATTCAAATCCTGATATAAAAACTGCAGCATTTTGCCATGATATGTACAATCTAATCACTATGGTCTTCGATTGTGTCACAAACACTGTGCAATTCAAGTTCAGCAAATTCTTTTGGAGGAAAAACACTGTCCCCGTTTTACAGATGAGTTACTTGGTGCTAAGAGATTAAGCTGAAAATTGAATACACTAATTTGGGTCACATGGGCCTAGTTTTTCAGGACTGAGCATTACATAGCACTTTATATATTCAAGGCACTGCTCTCAACAATTTCAGCTGGAGACATGAATACCAACCACTTCTGCAAATCAGATGTTAAACTGAGATTACAAAATATGGAGAACATGCAATTGCTGACCATCTCTGAAAACTTTGCTTAAGCAAAGCACTTCACACCTCCCCCTTCTGTGTGGACTCTGTGGTAAATCTGAGGATCAAGTTTTATTCTCCAGGGCATTGTTTGACTATCTGTCCTGAGACTCCTTTTTCTTGTCCTGAGAAGTTTCCAGCTGCTGCATACCTTCCCCCTTCTAACTGCTTACGAACAAGACTCTTGCCTACCACAGAACCTAATTCATCCTCAGAACAGGCCCACCTGTTCGCTGGCTGGATCGAGGACTGTATGAAAAACTGCGTCACCAAGTAATGAAAGATTCCCACAGCGCATTTGCAGAGGAGGGCCACAGCAAGGCTGCACAAGCCACTCTAGTATTGTTGGACTTTACCACTTAACTAATGTTTTAAGACAGGTTTTCTTGGTAACTAAAGGTCTATTTGGGGTGGGAGAGAACACAAATAATCTTCAGAAATTCTGTTATCAGGCATGGTAGTTGTCAACCCTAACAACTAACTCCTTGACGTCAGAGAATAACTGACTGCATCCTTTATGCAAACCAGCATGGCAGAAGGGTCATTTGCTAGTGTATCACCAAATATTTGTTGACCACAAGGAAACTGTGAGACTAAAGAATCATAGTTTCAATTCTGGACTCTGGAAACAGAGCCTTATTATGGTAAGTGACATACAATGTCAATAAAGACTCTTGAAAAAGCAAGATAAGGCAGAAAGATAGTTCTTTCATCCCTCTTCCATTCACCCTAGATAGCAGTTGCAGTATACTGAAGCTTATGTCATAGATGAGTATCTGTCAAGGTGCCTTGCATTTTTTTACTAGGAGGGAAACCAGTAACCGTGATGCACAGAATTCTGGAATGGGCCAATAATCAGTAATCAGGAAGGGTATAAACAAACTGCAAACCCAGCCAGGTCAACCCAGTTATCAATAAACCCTAGAATATATGTGGCCAATAAAATATAGCTTCCTCCTGGCTACACTAGTATCCTTCTAATGTAGCCTGACTAGTTTATTTTAATTTAAAAATTGGGATTCAGGTCAAGCAACCTTGAGCTGAAAGGGTCATATCCTCACCATTTCCTTAAGCACCTGCCTGTACATGGTATTTTGAAACTTCTCTCTCATTTCAGAAAGATTAATGATTGGACTTATCTTCTCTGTTCCAAGTCCAAACCACAATCCTGCTACTGCGTTTGCACTGGTGGACTCATGCAGCTGTGCAAGTCAATGTGCGTAAAACAGTTTTTTCTCCTCAGATCTAAGAGCAGGAAAGTTTGCAACAAGCCATTTGCCCAAAGCAATTCAACAATAGAAATTAACTAATACCTCATCAATCAAAGTAAAATAAATATAAACATACAATTATTAAAATGGCTGACAGCTTCATAGAGCAAGTAAAAGCCTGATACACAATCTACCTAGATACACACAGTTTTGGCAAATACAACAACTGTGAAAATATGATTAATGGTAGGCTAAACGATAAATTAAACAGACATGTTGCTTTCGTAAGATTTGCTGTACACAATCTTCTCATCTGAGATTTTACGCAGAACAAAACTGGAATGAGTTTTAACAGAAAAGCAGAAAACATATCCAGAACCTACGCTGCCATCCACTCTTACTGCTTCAGTTCAGAAGAGTGATCCAAATGAGTTCAAAACAGACTTTCAGTAACAATATGATATGCAAGAAAACTAGTAAGTGTGTAAATGGGCTGCTAGTAAATGTGTAAATGTACACTGGATGCAATTGTTTTTTCTCGGGCAGAACTCAGAATTGTGGACAGCCACCCCTGCTGATGCAGGGTGCTTCAAAAGCCCTGAACTCTGCTCCGGGAAAAATGGCACTTTTTGGCACCAGCAGGTCTGTTTCCTTTACGTATTTTGTCATAGCCTCTTTCAGAACAACAACAACAAAGGTTACTGCTTCTTAGTCCAGTTATCTCAGTATCACTAAGAGAAAGTAATTTGGATCTATATATTCTAGTGAATCATAAACAAAGCTGTTATCCGTGCTCTCACTGGAGGAACAGGCATCATGACTGGGGAAGACGGGCCTTTATAACCAGTGATAAAGTCCAAGCAGGAAATGAAGCGAGTTTGCCTTCCAGCTTGCAGGGTCTGCAGACATAACAACCAACTTTCTATTTCCAAACTGAGCACATACAAGGCATGAAAAGCATCAATATGCTGTGACAATAATCATGGAACTCTAAAGATACCATTTTTACAGCCATTTTTCAGTGAAGAACAGTGGGTTATTCTATTTGCATCCTTTAAACATTTAATAGTAATCCTATTTTATGCATATTCATTTTAAGTCATTTATAACCAGATTTGCAAAGGTATTGATTTCAATGGGAGTTAAGGGCTAAATAACCTTTATATAGAGCCACATCATTCATCCTATTAAACCTCTATTGAAAATAACATTTATTGTCTGCATACAAATCATTATGAAGCAGGCATTATCCAAGGAAGAATTCAATAGCAAGAGAAAAGCCCAATTAACCAGAAATTCAACATAATTACAAAAGTTAGGAAGTTGCTTTGGGATGTGTTTGCCTGCAAATCACTGGGGAAAGATGAAAAAGGAAGTTTGTTTCATCCCTCCTTCCAAAATATTATTTTCACTTCAGCTCTACATTATTAATTTTTACAACGTGAAGTATTAAGGCTCCTACAAAGCAACAGAATAGGGACAAAGATGCCATTAACTGGGTTTCTGGGGGGGATCTTTTATTTTGCAACACTATCATCAATGCTGGAGTTAGCTGTATTAACAGTTAAAAGCAACAGACTGGAGTTCTCATTTATAGCTCTTGGCTGTTTGCAGATAATTAAACTGGCTTTTCTGACTCTAATCTTATAGAAGTTAAAGTCGGGTCAGCTGAAATAATGCAGGAATGTACATTTTAAGGACAGTATTTGAAAGCTTGAACTTCTTCCCTCCAATTTTACACATTTATGTGAAAAAAGGAAAAGAAACAAGAACTGAGTGCCAATGGAAATGGACACTGGGTAATTAAAGTAAGGATTTTTTTAAGTACTGAAAACTGTATTATTTTATTATTGTAGACTCATGTCTTTTTATAAAAAATAGTATAGTAAATCCTCCAACTAGCAGTGTAACGTCAACAGATTAAAAAAACCTATCACATTATGCCTGTCTAAGGAGCACTGAAAGAGCTGGGAAGATGGGGGGAAACACTGTTGGATAGTGTCCCGAAAGCTGCAAAGCATTTCAGGACAGCATGTATTTCACTGCACAGAAATTTTATGTCCCTTTTTAAGTATACAAACTATGGTGGGTTTCATACAGAGTTGTTAAACCAGACAAAATACTCGGCTGCTTGCAAACATGAGGATGAATGTGCCCAGTGAACTTTAAGACCTGGAAACTTCTGTCTTCCAGTGTGCAACTGTTTTTAAACCCATGCCAGTTATTCATAGCTCTCAGGTTTAGAATCAGGTTTCTATTCTCAAGTTGGATTCAGATATAGCACTCTTTTTTGGGTGGACGGGGGAACAGGGGAGCTGTTTATTTTCTCAATTTTCATTCCTACCATTTTTTTAGAAAGCTACCCATCGAGCAAAACAGGCGTTTCCAGGGTGACCGCGACGGTCCCAGGGCACTGGGTCTAGGGAGCCTGCGGTGACACATGGCAGAGATAGCGGTTTCTGTGAGGCCAAACTCCTGGGAAGGATACCTGCCCAGAGGGACTCTGCCAAGACTGAGGCATGCGTAGTTTGATATTATCTTTGACTGCCTCTTCTAATTAACCCCCCTGTGAGACAGAACAAGGCTGAATAAAGCAGAAGATGCTTCGTCCTTGCAGTGACTGGACTAGGGCTGGAGCTGAACAACACTGATAGTGCAAGGAGACCCCAGCTAGGTAGCTATGGAGCTGACCCTTGTTGTGACAGCATCTGAGTGCTTAGGACAGACCACTGCCACCCCAACATTTAAGTCCTATTTAAATGTCATTTCATTCAATGGGCAAAGCTCAGTTATCCTATTTACTTTGCTTACAATAGGGACTAATGCAAAAAACATGCAGAAGCTTGCATTATTTAGCAGGACACACACCTACCCTCAAAACTGAGTAATAGCATATATTTGTTAAACAAGACCAGTTTTGTCCTTATTATGCTGCAAAAACAAAATGAAAGTCACATTACATGGCACAGAAAGCTCCAGTATAAAGCAGTCTAAAAAGTGCTAATTCAAATATTATTATATACATTTTTCAAAAACAAAGTTATGGATTTCAAGAGCAAAAGACTAATAACTAATATTGGACACAGTGAATGATAACTGCAAACATAAATAGTCATTTTCTCAATCCTTATTAAAAATGCTGGGGTTCCTTGACCTTTCATGATGTTTTAAAAAATCCTTTTCTGTAGTATGTATCTCCAACTGGCCAGGGTTAAATCTAAAAAGACAGAAGTGATATCTGATGAAAAAAAAATAAGAAAAAATCTACCAGTTTCTCATATACCACCAAAACTGAACTGGAGATTTTTGCTGGGAAGAAAGATGCTCATGGTATTTTCTGCATTTGGAGTAAGGACATAAGTACAATTAGACACCTCCTTCTCTGTCATACATGTTTATATGCACATAAACACACCGTTTCAAGGGATTTTATTGATTTTGGTGGGGGGGAATTTTGTGGATAGTTCTGTCTCAGAAACTGAGAATATACAAAATGACAACTAAATGACCTGAACTTCTTCAAGCTTCTTATAAATGTTGACTGATGTGGGAGTGAAAACACTTTTTTTTCCCCCCCAGTGAGATCTGTTCCACTCTGTAGGGCTTCACACTCATGTCAGTTGTCAAATTAGGGGTGAAATTAGATGCAAATACTGCAGAGAGTTTTGTCTGGGTTCCCCATCTATGGGTGGATTTGGATCTTTTAAATGTAATCAGGTGAAATCAACAGTACCTAAGCAATGCCCAATTTATCAAAACAAAGCTTACATAACTATTTGCACTGTGTTAGCTAGTAGTTTCACTTACGGCTAAAAAAAAAGGACATGATCTTTTAAATAAAAGTCTTTTTTTCTCCTAAAGTACTTAAAAGAGGATTAATTTTTATATAACTGCTACGGGCTACATTGCACTGTAAGCCCGTTATAGTGGAAGAGGAGAGCAGGAAGAACTTGGCTGCGTTGGGAGGAGGATCAGAAGGCACGTCCGCAGCCCACGCGGACACTGCCCTCCTCCTCGCAGCTGCCATCCCCCGCGGCTCGCTGCCCGTGACAGCTACTCCGTGGGCCCCCGGAGCAGCTCTGCAGCCCCATGACCAGCGGGGAGGGGCCCCGCCAGTCCCCGTGTTTCCCCTCCACACACGGCAGCGGATTTCTGCTTTGCTGCTGTTCCTTGCAGCCTCTCTGCCACAGGCCCAAGTTCCTCCCTGCAGAGATGGTGCCCCGCGGTCGAAGGTTCACAGGAGGAAAAGTCACCCCGTGGACCTCCTCTGGACCCAAGTTTACAGCCAACTACCATGTGGTGCTTTACCCTTCCATTTTGCTAAGTGATTGTGAATGCTGTAGTTTAAAAAAAAAAAAAAAAAAAACATAACTCACTCCTTGTATGAGCCATCTTTATATTCCAGAGTATTCAGACTCAGTGCTACACTACACTTGCAATCCATGCAGCATAAAGCAGAATGTGCTGTTGAGTACAAAATATCAGATGGAAGTAATAGTTCACAGACTGATCTGAGAGACATCGCTATAGATGCAGAGCAATTCCATTAAATCATATAACTGAAAAAAAACCACCCCCTCAATCCTGGCTCACTACATTACTATTTCTTTTTGATATATATATTTAAAAAAAAAAGCACAGTAAGCATTACACTGGTTATTTATCTAGTCAAATAACTTGTTTAAGATTGTTGGCACTATTTCAGTTAAGTTTTGTAATTTGTCTTCTAACATTTTTAATATACCACGTGAATAGAAAACTGCATTTCCAAGAACTGTAAAAGCCACAAATTACATAATGGTTGCAAAGTGGACTCTGTTTTAATTCATAATAGGTATAATCAGCACAATAGAAATTAATCACATTATATTTCAGTGCATCCTTAAAATGTTCCAGATGTTTTATGCTTTCAGTATTTCATTTGTATTTACTTAAATTCTTATTAAACAAGGTTTATACAGGAACRGTACACAGAGCTGACAGCTAATCACCAAATTGCTCTTTTTTTTTTTTACTCGTGTGTCTAAACAGAAGAAAATTATATTCTGTTTGTTGCTCCCCCCACCAAGCAAACCAAAGCAAAACAAACAAAAACCTCAACTAAGAAACCTATCCAAATATAATGCTATACAGGAGGTGAGATGAAATGACATGCTGCTTTGTTCTTGTTTTCCCTATGAAGCTACAGGGCTCTAGAGAAGTAAAGAAAATAAAAGCACAACACAAACTAAAAACTCTAATCCCCAGGACTCTCAAAGACAGTCCCCTATGAATATTTCATTCTCCAAATACAGTCTGAAACTTACTCTGCTTAGGCGTGTTCCTGAAGATTATTCTCTACCTTAAGATTCTGGCATCCTTTCCTAGATAAATTCCTTTCCCAGTTCATCCTTACTGGTACAGCTTCAGTATTCCCACTGCTTTCCCGTCTGTTGACTATCTCATCCCTAAATAGTTTTCCACATAAGTCACATCTCCCATCCGTAACTATTTTTACATCAGGAACCTGTTGCCTACTCAGCCAAACGCTTACCTACAATGCACTTTTCACTATCACCACTAAGAAAACTGCCCTGGTTTCGCTGGCCGTCTTAGCAGCCCAGCTCACTGTATGTGGCCAGCCCAAGGTCCCCTCCTTGGGCCTGACAGAGGGACAACTGAAGCCAGTGGCATTTGCAGCACCACCATGACCTCCATCTTTAACCTTGAAAAAATGTTATCTCCACCTCTCTTTTCTCTGGTAACACAGATTTCTCAGATGAAGAGAAGTATTTCAATAATTATTATTACTCCTCTGACTACTCTAACAGAGAAACCTTACCAAAGACATACTATACAAAATGTTTTTCTGAGCTGCAAACTATAAATCTTCTGATTGTTGATCCTTCTGCAATCTCTTCCCTATCCATACACCTTCATGCACAATGCTAGTCTTTCACTAGGCAAATGCAAGAAATCTGTATCTCTATTCCAGTAGCAGCTACTGTCACTCTCTCCCATTTCTCTTTTCTAACATAGTCTCCCTCTCCTTTTCAAACTCTCTTTTTAATGTCTGGAACTATATAATCTAGTAAGGGAAAAATCCTCCTGTTGATACTCCTATTGCCTTATTCTATTTACATTTTTGTTCTTGTCCCTGTATGTCTGATCGCTTTGAAAAGTCTCAGTTTTAGTAACATTCCCTCTTATAAAGTACTTGCTTGTGTTTCTTGCTCCATCACTGCATGCTTTCTCAGCAGAGTATTTGGCAAGGTAGCTTTCTCTCATTCCCTGTCATCTGCTCAGACCAAGTACTTTGACCATTTTCAACTTAAGTCATCTCCAACCACAACATAAAGATCTGTCCTCCTCAAAGACGTGTCTTTGTTTCTGACACAAGTGTAATTCAGAATACTGCTGATATTTCAGTCCTCTTAGATGCGTTGCTTCTTCTGTTTTCTAGGCTAAGTGGTGTAAGTTAAGAAAGTCCTTGGTGTATGAAGAAGGCATACACACACACTTTCGAGCCGAAACAGTGCTTCGAGGTACTTAGACAACCTTCATTACAGAACAATCCAAGCACTTAACAAGCATTAGATATTTATCCTCACAACAGCCCTTTTACACAACCCTTTTTTTACCTGATGGGAACTGAGTCATTGGAAAACTACTTACACTACTTAACCATGCAATATTTGTGATATCTCAGGAACCAAAGCTAGGTCTCTGATAACCCAGACTAGAATGCCAACCTACAGACTATCCTTCCCGCTTGCTAAATGATAAGGGTTCACCAGATCTCATGTAGTTTTTCCCCTGTTGCCCTTGGAGTGATCTGTATATGAATGAGCTATTTTGTCTGTCTTTAAGACAGAGAAGTGGGGTATCTTTTCCTCCCCCTATACAGCCCCAGTCAGAAACTGTTTAGCCAGCTGTATTTTGCTGTGCACAGCATTTCTAATTTTAGTCTTTGATACAATGATGATTGGATGGCCCTAATAGCTATTACCAGATGCAGTTAAAAAATAGAAGGGGGAGAAGAAAGGAATGTGTTATGTGTGGTTCCTATGCAGAATTCCAAAGTAACTGGGAAGTCTATACTATTTCCAGTACCATCTTGTTGCTCTGACTCTGAATGTCTTTGGTATTGGTTATAGCTGTGTGGTTTATTTTTCTATAGAAAAGTATTATCCATCTTCTGTCATCTGTCTTTCCATTTACTCATTAAAATATTTGCATTCTACTCATCCCTCTGAACACAGATTTTTATGTGAAAATGTAGGAGCTGTTGGCCTGTCCACTGTGCATCCAAAGAGTATCTCAAACAGCATTTATAAAAACTCAAAACACTTTGGGGTTAGGCAAACAGAGTTCTTTATATTAGTGCCACCAAATGAATTACAGAACCTGCAGTGGACTTACGACAAAATGAACCCAGGATGTACAAGTACTTGAGAGTATCTAGAAAGGTTTGTTTCTCTTCAGAAACCTTCTGCCATCATGTTCTCTCAGACCTTCCGATCTTGTATTTTTGGACTTCCTATTGGCAGCTGATGCAATCATTCAACCTGCTACAGCAGTCAGTCCACACAATAGCACGCACTGCACCACTCTTGCCTTGCTTCTAATTTGAATCAATGGCTCAGCTGGGTTACACCAAGGCTGTGGTGCTCAGTCTCAACTGTTTAACTTTCTCTACTGCTGAAAATTCTAGATAATATCCAACATGTACAGCTAAAATAAAATCAGTGGCTCAAGATGAACTACAGATCATTAGAAATCCTTTTCTAGGAGGAAAAAAAAAAAAAAAGGACCATTTTCCTGTGCTAGAAAGGCATCTTCCTCAGGAAAACACAGTCCATCACACCTACTACTCAACTCCCTTTGCAAAAGCTTTCCTCAGATACGGAGAAAAAAGAAAACTTCTAAACTATTCAGGACCATGAAATCTACTTTCTCCACCTAAAGACTTTACAAAAGACCGGGGTTTAATTTTTGCTCAAACAGCCTAGCTTTGAATAAGCACTGACATCAGGTGCTAGCCCATACATCAAACAATTCTAGAGTCTGTCACCTGTTCTGCAGAGACGGCTCCACTGTATCATGGATAAACATTGCCTACACGGGGATATCAGCCAGAGGTAGCCACTATGATTATGTCAGTACAGATCCTCAGAGACAAAGATATTACAAAGTATTTCATTTATCAGAATACTTAGGTCTGCTGAAGTGGGAGACCAGGACAAGAAGAGGGAAAAGTGATGAAGAAGGAATACTGTTGTACATCATGTGCCTAATGCAGACAAAAATCATAAATAAAAATGATTTCCAGTAACAGGTGAAACTTTGGGATCTGAAATGTTTTCAACCTTCGTTAAACAAAACTATTGTTTTCCAGGACTAAAGCGATACAATCTCCAGATCCGTATTTCTGTGAATTCCAAAACACATTGACAAAATATTCTCTCTAGATAGCAGCAGTTTTATTGAGCAGGTTATCTGCTTCAAATTGAAATACTTTCCACGCTCCATGAATTGATCACAGTAAATGTCCTGAATCAAGTCTACGGTTCATCATCTTTTCTCTATGTGTTTCAAGGGAAGACTGAAAGAACACCTGAGGATGTGAAGACCATTTAAACAACCTGCACTGTACCTATAATAGTTGTTTGGACCTGTCCTGTGCACAAGGTATAGTTTTTGCACATGTGGAAATCTGAACCTCTGTTATCTATTTCCCTTTATCACTTATAAACTACTAAAAAGGTGTGAATGTGAATTCTGAAAATAGCTGTTTAAAATTAAGTCACTGGAATGGGAAGAAATGACAAACTGTGTTCCTAACTCATTGAATATGATAATGCAATTATGTTTGTACATGTGTCTAAATACACCATTATTAAGTAAAAGCAAGTTTTAAGATCAATTAGCTTCTGGAAATCTGACAACAGCAAACATCTTACATGAGAATTTATAGGAGTACTAGTGCTACACAAATGAAGGCATTTCATTCTGCTACAACATTATAGGCAAGTTAATTCTACCGATACATATTATGCCTTGCTTCCATAGGCATATTAGAATCATAATGCCTGGTTACGTGTAAGTGTATGATGTCTAATGAAGTTACCTCAAATTATGGATGTGTCCTGGATCTCTTAAACTGGTCCAGACTGAATTAAAGAAAAAAAAAAAAGACATTCAAAACAAGTCCCTGCATCCTGTGAAGTCTGGCAAGATCTTAAACCATAACAAGGCCATGAAGGAGCTTATGGCATTTGCAAGTACCAACATGCTAACACTTAGCTTGATATATCTTACAGATGGCAGTATTTTGCCACAGCAGGGAGAAGATCTTGGCAGGGAAGCACAGAAAACAATAACACTGAAATTTTTAGAACTGGATTTTCAGAACCTGGCCTCCATATTTGTGACATCTGAAGCTAGGCTGGAAATAAAGCCTTTAATTTCCTCCGTAGTTTTTGCCAGTAATGCAAGGAAACCTTCAAGAAAGGAGGTGAAAAATTAGGCAGACTTTAGCAAGGTAAGGATCCTGAGCAGCAGTAACAGGATGCCGAGGTGTCTTCCCATGGCAGTGGAGAAAACACTAAGATGGTGTTACCTTCTGCAAGGTCAGAAGCTCAGACTACTGAAAGAAAAGCTTAACTACCAAAAAATCCTATTACTCACCATGCTGGTGCTGGCTAAAGTTCTAGGGTACTCAATGTTACAACCTCCAAAAAGGCCTTTTGGCAATAGAGTTTTCTTCTGTCTTTGAATTAGCATTAGCTTTCCCAGATAAACAACTCTGCGTACTTATAAAACCACCTTAATGCAGGCAGGGAAAAGAAGAGCATGGCTGATTCAAAAGTAGAACCAAGGAAGAGCTATAAGGAAATTTTCGACTTCATCCAAGTCAACAGAACTTTTGCCTTGGCTTCAACAAAGTCCAAATTTCATTCAGGGTTGCAACAAAGAGCAATTTGCTGCATCTCCACCCCTGCCCAGTGGTGGGGACAGTGACCAGGGTCAGCCACAACCTGGCTAGCATCAGGCACTGCCACAGGCCCTAGGCCCAGCCAGGGAGGCAGCCCCCAGAGTGGGAGGACTCAGGGGGAAGGGGGATGCACTCAGGGCCCTAACATATATAATTTATATTCATAGATATTATATGCACCAATACTACTACACTTCTGAGCATGCAGGCAGTGACTAAACAGAGCCTCTGCTTCATTGCCTCATTGCCCTGGCCAGCCTAACTGAGTCAATAAGGGAAAGTGGTGGTTAGCACTCTTCTTCCCACGGGAGGATCCACTCATAATGAATTCCCATTCCTCTTGGAAAAGAGGAGCCAGAAAGGGTGGTGAGTCATTACTGCTTTCCTGCAGTGCCCTCAGGCAGCACACTTCTGCCTCATCCTTCACATAGCAGAACCTATAAAATCCCAGAAGGGGCCTGAGAGATTTCCACTTTACAGTCCCCTACTGAAAGCAGCATATACCATCTACAAGCCAGAGGATAACTGTGCATGGACCGCTTTGCAGTCTGACACCCAGTATTCTTAGCAAATGTAAAAAGCAGGCCTCCAGCCTCTGTTCTCTTCATAGCAGTGATCCTCAGTCTATTGACTAGAAGCTAATGGTAGTCTTTAAAATATTACAGGATAATCTGTAAAAATATTGTGAGATTTTAAAGCTGAGATAAGAAAACAACACAGACACATCCCTGAACATGCAAGCCAGTATATAAACAAGTGGGGAAAACAAAGTTCATAAAGGAGCATCGAAAGTTTAGTTTCATTTTTATCTGTTGGTAAATGAAAAACACTACAGCAACTCTGAAGAGGAAGGTCTTTGGTTTGTTTGTGTTCTCCAAAAGGTTAGGTAGTCCTTTGATTAAATAGGACTGGGAATCACTACTATAAAGCACCCATCTTTGTAGCAGCTGAGCTCTTCCTGAGTAAATTAAATCTGCACTGTACGGCACCAACTCAATTGAAGGAGATATTTGCTCTTCAACACATTCTTTAATGCTCTAAAAGAAAATTTGCTGAGAGACAGAAAGAATGTTTTACAACAATCATCCTGTTGCTGGTAGTGGAAATACTTTATCAAGAAGTGCCCTGAAAGATATGTTGCTAGTTAGTCCTTCATATGAGAGAGACTCATTTACTGAGGATGCTAGTTTAGAAAGCCGGCTTGTCATTTTG
Organism: Apteryx rowi; assembly: GCF_003343035.1. Taxonomy (NCBI): domain Eukaryota; kingdom Metazoa; phylum Chordata; class Aves; order Apterygiformes; family Apterygidae; genus Apteryx; species Apteryx rowi. Next base: position 3,798,352 of record NW_020450665.1, on the reverse strand, counting down.
CAGCATTTTTCTTTTCATTTCCTTGACTGCTTTATGTTTAAACAAAACCAGTCAAAATGATCTGCTCAGCTCCCAGATTTTTATTCTTTATCTGCATACAGTTTCCTGGCTTCTGAAACAATAAGTATTACTCTGTTAGCACACGCAAGCTAGTCACCCTGTTACTACACATAAGCAAACTAGTTCAGTTTCCTTGTAACATTTTCCAGGTGAAGTGGAACAGCTAAAGCTTGGAGGAAAGCCATACAAGGCTTTTGTATCCTGAATTTTTCCTCACGAAGAGCTCTTCCCAACTTCCATTGCACATGCCTTCAGCTTCGAACCTGAAAATTCTGCTAAGGTAACCCTGCCGATGAGGCAAATGAGTGGAGTAACCATGAGCAAGGTGGTACACATCACCTAATAGGTTACACAGGTAACAAAGTGAAAAGCAGCTGCTAAATTTTTGCAACACAATGTAAAACTCTACCTTAAAAAGCTGCTCAAAGCTTATCAGAAATGGCTAAAATTCCAATACTTTTTCCAGTGAATTGCTCAATACTTTTTCCTTAATCTGCACAAGATGAAAGCTTTTTAAAAAATGAGCAAGTATGACTCATTTTTATGACCAATGCACCATTCGCAAAATGCTTTCCAACCAGATTGGAGTTCAAATAAGACATGTGTATTGTTGCAAAACAAAATATGCTGGCTGAACAGAATGTATTCATCTATATTAGTTTTTCTTTCTAAATCCAGCACACTGGGAGCTAAATTAATCTGCTGAGTGCTAAATTCATCTACTGAGAGCTACTGTAGATTCAGGGAAATGTTTTGAGTGCTGTAGCAAACAAGTCTCACTCACTCAGGAGCCCTCTGTGGGTTGCTGGTGTTTTAACCATTTTGTCTGCCTTCAAGCAAGCAAGCAGCTGATAGATGGGGAAAACGCTCATTGATTTGCAGTGGCAGCACTACGGCCAATCAGCCCTAGAATGAGGCACAATCATGAATCTCTCCAACTATGCATATTTATATGCAGCTGTCGTACATCTAAGTCTCCAGTGAATACAAAGTGCTTGTGTGGCCACCAAGATGCACAATGCTATACTGCAGTATGCTCTGACTTAACTACGGTACAGGAAGATGGAATATATAGAAACACATTTCATTTTCCTTAGGTAAGCTACCCCAGCACAGTGTATGTCTAATGTGAGTAGACCATATTCCCATAAATTCTTAATCCAGTGGCATTTTCAAAGGGCTAAATTATTTAAAGGAAACAAACATTTTGAAAGAATATATTGTCAGTAAGGTAGGTTCAGCTACTACAATAAAGTTAACACAGACAAGCTGTGTTGCTGGCAGTGTCAAAAAGCCTCATGGCACTGAGAAAAGCATAAGAGAAAGAACTGTCCCTTGAGTTAGCTACAGTGGTGATACAGAGAGCATACAGGGGCACAAGATGTATCATGAGGTTTAGGTTTTGACTGAAAGGCAAGACTGTGCTCCTTGACTCTAAAAAGTGCAGCTCTAAAATTCTCTATGAACACAAAAAGACAACCAGAAATATGGCACTGGGCAGAAGGCTACTGAAGTCAATGCATTAAGGACTAAAGGGGGCTAGCTGGTCAAGCCCCCTTAGTAGTCAAGCCACTGAGTGTCTACAGAACTATAATGACATTTTAGAGCATTTTGTTATTTCTTAGTGTCTGGACTCAATTTCTCACAAAGCTTCTGAAGACTTGTATCAGAAGAAAGCTGATGCTGGAACCCTCTTTGTGCAACATCGAAAAGGAGCTGAAACACAGCCTATGCCCCCTGTGAATGGGTAAACGTGGCTGTCTCTGCTCCGCACAGTCAGGCTGATTGGCACATCCCCTTGAGGAAAGCCTATCCTAGGAGCTCCCTTAGGCTGCTAAGTTACTCAGCCTAGACATAAAAAGAAAAATTACCCTCCCAAGAAGGTGGACCTTGCCATTCAGGCAAGAGCACATGTACAAACAAGAATGGGCACAAAAGGCTGTAATCTAAAACCATTATAATACAAAACCATAAACAAAAATCAAATGTGTGCATGTGTATATATATATATATATATTCTTAAAACTTCTTTAGCTAGTTGCTGGACATGCTTGCATTTGCAACTCCCTTGTAAACAAGGCATGCTAAAAGAGATAAAGTAAAAAAAAAATGTATACATTAGGATAGAGTATTTTCACATCTGGTATTTACAACTGAAAAAGACTACAATCAGGTTTTATTTACAGGGACAATCATATATAAGCTTAACTCCTACTATGAAATTATTCTCATATTTTCAGTTTCAAAGAACAATAGAAAAAGACTTCCTCTAAATGCCCAAAAGAAATCTCCTACATACTATATATATGCTAAATAAAACTGCTAATCTGAGAAAGATTGTTACAGAAATCTACATCATTATAAGATCAAACTTCAAGTAAAATTGTACCAAAATGATGAAAATCTTGTATGGATCAGGAAATGAAGCAATGGACCTATTTTAGCTTCAAGTTTATTATTGAAAATGGGTTTTATGATTTGCTGTGCATAGTTAAAAGTGCTACCCAGACAAATTACAGCTGCTCTTTTAACCTGAACATAAGATGGCATAGTTCCAACCAATCTGAAGTATCGTTTCTAGGCAGGATGTCAAATCTAGACCCCCTGGGTTCCAGAATGATGGATTGAACCTTGAAAGTTGCAGCAGAGCAGCATATGTGATTTCTGCACTGTATTCAGATCACTCGTGAATACATTAAAACGTGTCCATGCATGTTACTTAAAAGTTCCATTTTACTGTTTTAAACTAACCATTCAAAAGAAAATAGGTATTTTTTTCCAAAGGTAAACAAACAAGTATTAAGAACGCAATACTAATTTAAAGGTGAAAGCACTGCTTGTTAATTTGTTTTTCTTTGTTTACAAAAGAGGAAATTAGGTAATGATGCAGCCAACAGAGCACCATTTTAGTGGCCAGCTCTCCTCACACAACCATTGGCACACAACTTCTATCAATTAGAAAAAACAAAGCTGCACTTTTTGTGTTACCAACCACTGCAAGTACATTTTAACTATTAATCTCCCTTTTTAATAGTTTTTTGGCACAAATATACAGTTCAAATTTTAGACTTCAGCCACACTTCTCCACCTGCTCATTCTTATGCTCTAATTATTGATGTACCACAATATCCCTTATTTATTTATTTTCCTCTCTTCAGCATCCCTTTTGTTTTCAAGAACTGCTTCCCTGCAAACCCCCAATTAAAAAAAGAAAGCTATCCCCCCAAATACCTCTTAGAAAGCTGGGGAAGGGTGGAAGAAACTAATATCATATGCTGAGATTATCATGCAGTTCATCCTGATTTTGTGCTTGCGAAGAGACTCGCCGGGCAGGGAATGTCTCCTGCTACATGCTGTAGAGCACCTAGCACAGAGAGGGGGCTCTGCGTTCGGCCTGTGAGTACTAGTACAGCTCAAGAAATAAATCCATTAGCACCATCACCACATATAAGTGCATGTGAAACCCCAGTGAAGTTTTTAGATGAACAAAATGCATGTAAAGACACATTACAATGTTTTCGGACTTAAAGTGAGAGCAATGTTACTAAAAGACTAAGACAGACTCAGCTGGAACACACGCTTTCAGTAGAAGTAATAACAAAAATGATTAGTGGAAACTCAACATACAGCGATCCTACAAATGAGTCGAGTAACTCAGTATTCTAAAAGATTCTAATTTACGTATTTTCCAACTAGTTCATGTCTGCCTGCAGGACATGTTTTTAAACACAGTATAAACATTGTGAATTTTCTGCTTTGTCAAATTCTACAGTTATGCCTTTCAGAATCCTCTGTTTCATGATGACTTAAAATATCCCTTTTATTTTAACTTAGTAATGAAGTTTTCAACTTCCAGCCTAAGACTTGTTTTAAATACTACTCTGAATGTATTTTATGTAGAGATATTTTACATCACAGAAGTGCAAAGAACATAATTTCAAAACCTGGTTCATTTGCAATCCTGTAAGATGTCACTTTAAAATAATCTATAGCATTAAAGGTTCTTACAGTGGCCAAAGCCATATGACCAAATCACACAGAATGGTTGAGGCTGGCAGGAACCTCTGGTGATCATCTGGTCCAACCCCTTGCTCAGAGCAGGGTCACCTAGAGCAGGTTGCTCAGGGCTGTGTCCAGTCAGGTTTTCAGTATCTCCACAGGAGACTCCACACCTGCCAGTGCAGCCTGTTCCAGTGTTGGATCATGCTCACAGTAAAAAAAGCTTTTTTCCTATGTTTAAGTGGAATTTTCAGTGTTTCAGTTTGTGCCCATTGCCTCTTGTCCATCGCTAAGAGTCTGGCTGTCTTCTTTACTCCTTCCGTTAGGTATTTATACATATTTATATTCTTTAAGCATAAGAAATTAAAATGGCTAAAATTGGTTAGTTTACAAACACATCTTCGCATAATGCTTCTTTCCAGTTAATTTTTAGCATGTAGTTGAGGGTAAGTCACCGAGAATAACAAAATAAGTAACAGTCACAATAATAGGCTGTTCTAACCTAAAGAAAAGATGGTAGAAATCCTTGCTATGTTACTATCCTGACCTTCATTTGTAAGTATTTATGGAGAAACCAGTAATGACTGGATGAGATTCAGTGTACACGCTCAGCATTTAAAAATTAATACATGATGATAGCTAATCATAYGATGTCTCAAATTTTTTCATAGGGTGGACCACATTTTTATAAAAGAGTGGCTTTGTGGACTTTCTCTTGTCCTATACATGACCACATATGCAGGGCCGTATGACTCAGACACAAGATGTTACTTTGGGGTAAAACGTTACCCCGTGCCAGCTGTACTTCAGAAGCTCTGTATGATGCTTACGTCAGATGAAACACGCACCAGCTAATTCAAGTCAGCTGTACTCTCTTTCACTGTAGATGAAGTTAACTTCTCATCAAGTAGAAGAGCAGTATCACATAAACTGGTACAATAACTCATTACATTGCAGTAATGTGCTCTGCATCCTCACTCCAAATTGCAACAGAAGTTCAGGAAAATTAAGACTATGATCCACCCTACACAAAGGATTTGGTCTTCTTAGCCATTCCAGTACTTTTGGAAATGTTGCCTTAGATTTCTTAATCTTCTAAAAAGCAAACAAATGAGTAACACATGCCTAAAGGGTTAAAATTTCAGAAAAAATACTATGAATTTTTTAAAAATTTCCAAAGGAAATTAAGCACTGAGATTACTTTAAAACCTAAGGCATTTCAGGTATGAAAAGCAACTCCTTTAGCTTTCTGTTTGGTTTTTAAACAATGCTATGGATTACAAAATAGGTTTTAAAATTTTAATGCATTAAGAGAGTGAAAAGTGAAGAAATGTTTTAAGTTTCTAACACGTTCTTTGCTGCTACTGAACTTTTTTATAAGAAGGGATATGAAGAAACACCTCTTAAACTGAAAGCATAATTATGCTGAATTTAAAAGGAAGTTCTAGCTACCAAATTTCAAAATTAATTCAATAGGTAATTTTAGTAAAGGTTTGGAGAACTAAGAATATGACTGCCAGAATTTTCCTGGAATTGCAGGCATGTGCAAATTTGTATTTTTGAAATTTGATCAACTTTGAATCCAAACAAATGGTTACCAAAGAAGCTGCATCAGTAAGCATTTCTCCTTTTTATTAATGTCATAAATCTGTATGTGTTGCAGTGATATGCAGACCATAAATAAATCCACCAACAGAGTTAGGTAAAGCTTTTAATTTAGCTATAACATTTGACATGAGAAGCAGTATGGTTAATTGATATTAGTCTACATCAAAAATAATTTTAAATGAAATCTGTCTAATGTAAGCTGCTGCTGCTGGTGGACCTTAAACTCATTCATCCAACGAATCACCATGAACAAGTGACCTCAACAGTTCCCCAACAATATTATGAATTTTTCTTTTATTTATAATTGGATCATTTGGTGTTTTAACTGGCTCACTTTCCAAGCTCAGCATCCTACCTTTTATCATCCTAATGTTTAATTTGGTGCCAAATGTTGAACATTTGTTTCTTAGCTATTTCATTCTTTGAGGACTTACAAAACTGAGAGACTGAAGTCTTATTTGCTAAAAGTTAAAGCAGCAGCAACTCCTCCAAAACGCCTTACCAGCAATTCTGGAAAACGAAGCAAACAAACATACAAAAGCCCTTTAAGTATTTCCTCCCTGTTCAGCTTATCATCTCCTAAGTAAGGTGCAAGCTGCAGAGGTTGGATTCCTCTATGATACGGTCACCTGGACTCAGAACACTTAAATCTAAACATTTTGACATGGGCAACCAGGCAGGCATCAAGAGGTGACTTCAGGCCTCAACCAAAGCAAACCAAAGGCAATAGGCAGTGGCTTCTGCTTGCAGCAGGCTCTGCATCAGTCTCTCACTCTGTAACACAAATGAAATTCTGAATGAAATCAATGGCAAAATTCTCATTTAAGGGGGCCAAAATTTTGCCCAAGTTTCTTATTGATTTTATAGCAATGACAGAATTTGATATCCTATTACCAAATTCTTAAGAAACCAGCCGCCTTGCTATTTAGGATCATGCTTTTTCCTAATGCTTTTCCAATTATTACATAGATAATCGTAACCATAAAAAGAAATAATGGACAACTGTTAATAGTTAGCCTACATGCTGTAAGTACAAATGAATTTTCCAATGTAAAGGCACCAATTTATTACCAAAATATTTCTTTCCTTTGGATGTAAACTAAGTTCTCTTTTGTCTTTTTTTTATTTGTTCTTTGTTACTATTCATTATCATTAAATTTCCTGTAATTAAGACTGCTGAATTAAAAACATATGGTTGCTTGTGAAGCCAGTACTGCACAACATACCAAATTCCCAGAACCATGTTTAGCAATGAAAGAGCAGATCATTTTTCATTATTGCTATAGGATTTATTAAAACTTAGTATAGTGCAGCTATAGGTCATCAAGTTCCAGCTACTGCCCTATTAAGCATTTACTGCACTTTTGTGTACGAGTGATATGCACTTTGAAAGTCATCTTAAAGAGCACAACATTGTAATGTAAAAATCTGATTCCTAAAATGTGTGCTGGTTTTCTAACAGACATAGTCCATATAATAAGCCCAGAATATCCATTATCTTAAACAAACTCAAAAACAAATGACTTTTATGAGGCAAAATCAAGGAAACACTGCTGAAGCAATGTATTTCCAGCCCTCAATGGCTCAATAATTTTCCAAGAACACAGTTTACCTCCCCCATTTATATATTTATATGGTTTGCTTTATCATTTTGCAACTGTAGTTCATAACACATTATTTACTCCAATCTGCATCTGTTGGAGTTTTGTTTAGCTTCACTGTCCCCCTACTGACCTAAAAAAAAAAAAAAAAGCTTCTTTAAATAAATTTTTCATATCACAGTAATGAAATGTCACTAAATTATTCTTCTCAAGTAATACAACAGCTTGTTTTAAAGAAACAGAGAATCCTTGTGCTCAGAGATAGATGCTGTCTAAAGATATTGTAAATACTTGTGCTGGTAGCTTCTGATGAGGCCAACTTGCTGTGAAATGCCATTCTTCAACTACACAAGGACATTTCAGCCCATGTCTATTCTTCACCTCCAGTCTTGTTCTCTGATATATAATAGATTTCATCATATATTATCTGCCTGGCATTTAGAATAATGCATTACAGTAGGTTTTGCAGGATGCTCTATGTGTATTCATAATGACGATGGAAGAGTATGAATGAAATTTATGTAGTGTGTGAAGAGCAAAGGACGGCCTTTAAGTAAGATCTCCTTTTCAACTTTCTTATTTTACATTTTCAGGTCATTTTTTGAAACACACTCCTACAAAAAAGTGGCAGCTTTTGCATCCTTCTTATGATGAGCACTGAACTGTGTAAAATGTAAAAGTTGGCAGGCTCATTATCTTCATCCTTTAAATACGACATTGACATTTTCTTAAACTCATGATAAAAGCTACAATGATCTGATAGTTGGTCTCCAAGAATAAAACTGACTAAAACATGTATCTGGAGATAAGTAAGAATTTTGCAACGTACAGACTTCCAGCAAGTATCATATGGCAACATGGTCTGTGTGACATAGGACCTGTTCTTCCCAGCTTGAAATGCAGTAGAAGGATCACTATTAGCAGTCATGTAGCATAGTCCATAAGGAAAAAGTGATGCAGTTTTCAGAGCATACAAACGCTGGACAGTAGTACTTCAAACCTTGGAGAAGAGAAGGAGGTAGGAATTTTGAAGTTTGCTTCAGACCACTTAAGAGATCCCTCCTCTAACTTTCACAAAGCTTAATAACCTACGCTGCAAGAGTTCAAGACACAGGGCAGTGGTTTTCCTGTTGCTTGACTTCTGGTACTTAACCCACACACCACAGTTAAGAAACCAATTTCCATGCATGTCAATGAAGACAGACAGAGGCTCTTCCAGAGGCCGGTTCAGATTCCCTCTTCTTCTGAACTGTCCTCTTACATTAGACAACGTGAATAGCTGCCAAACTCTCAAAGAGGGGATTCCTGAGAACTAAACTTTATCACAAAATAAAAGGATTCCAATGAATGATTATCAATTTCTACTTTTGGCTGCCTCAGCTGTGGGCCCAATAAGTGGACTCGACGTCTTTTCTAGAAACTATAGGAAAATCTTTTTTCAGACTGAACCATAAGACTAAGGAATTAATACAAACTAGGAGGAAATGCTATGCTATATAATATATTTATGCATCCCTCTGAAGAGTAAAGGCAGACCCAGCTAAGATAGAGACCTGCATGGTAAAACAAAGACGAGGAGTTCATTTAAACACATCTATAAATATAAACTTGGAATAACTTAATTAAACAGAAGAACTTTACCACATGGTGCCACCTTTTTTTTTTTTAAACACAATGCCTCATAACTGGTATTAGCAAAAGCTTTACAAAAAACAACAATGACAGGCTAATAAACAAAAAGGCAATTTTCCAGTGTATGTGTGATTCAAAAAAGGAGGTTACTCTGTGTTTCAAATGAAGAAAAAGAGGCAGGAGCAGCAATGGAAATGAGCAATAAGGGGCTGCGCAGAACTGACCCAGATCAAAGCAGTAAATTGACTCTGTGACAGAACTGAGATGTCCCAAAGTGGTATTGTAGTGAGCACTGGAGAGTTTTGAAATACAGAAAAGTAACTGACTGGCTGGATTTGAAAACACAGAGATAGCTAATGGAAGTAACCCATGTATGGCACCTGGGCAGCTTTCTAGCACATGACAGGCCTCTATTTTGGGTGCCACATCATTTTAAAGAAAGAGTTCTACAGAAAAACATAAAAGAATAAAGTGCAATAGCTAAACTTGTAAGTAACAGAGGCAATTAGAAAAAAAAACACTCAAACCCAACATAAATTCTTAATTTCAGACAGAAATTCACCTGAACATCAGTTAGGATTTTTGTTTGCTCACTGTTAATAAGGTGGTGAAAACCATTTTTTCTCCAATTCCATGTTCTTGGAGCTATAGACTGAAGTGTTTTATTATCAGTGGTCCCAAGTAACTGAAAACACATCTGTATAATGAGACCAGTATTCTTTTCTAAATTTTTCCTAAGTAATTTACTGGAAATAGAACTTTTGAACTGGTTCTGGTATATTTTCCACAAGGTTATGATGCACGCAATCTAATACAATCCATTTTGCTAATTTTTGTGATATCACATGAAACTGCTGAGGAGAGATCAGTTGTTACAGAATAAACAGAACAAAAGCTTCAGAGAGTCTGTTTTCTTGTTTTAACTGTAAGTCTCAGACTATGCCTAACTTTCAAGAAAAAAAGCTGAAAGGAGTGTACATGACTGGAAAATAAACAGAAAACTACCTAAACAGAACTTCTGGAATAACATACCCTGATGCCTTCCCTTCTCAAAGGCTCTTTCTCCTTCTATGTCCTAATTTTTTCCCTAATATTTCCTATATTTCCAGGTGAAAGCTGGGGTTTCCTCTTCTCAGTCCTGCCTAAATACCCATCTTGTGTGTAAGGAGGAAAGTGACTTCAGTTTGGCTGGAAGATGTGCTTCTGTTAGAAGACACTATATTACACACTCCAGACTGCTTTAAAAATTGTGTGCGTGCAATAACACTGCTATTTAACTTAAGATTTGAGAAAAGTATATTCTGGATTTTTAACACTAAAAATCTTATTCGACATTGTTTTCTAGTCAAATCTGGCCGTGTCACCTTACAGACGGACTAAAGCAGTAGTCTCGCTACAGATTTCACTCATCTGTTATTCTGGTTTGATGGCTGTACATGGGCAATATCCCAGGCTACCACAAAACTGTTAGGTCTCTTTCTAGGCTGCATCATAGATACCTCACTCATTCTTGACTCATTACTCACTAACACGCTCCATCAACTTCTTGTGTTGGATTAAAACAGATTTTTCAACATACACCTCACAGCTGGAATGCTGCAACAGTTTGCAACAAACTTCAGAGACCACAGGGATTTAATTTGGTTATGCCCTGAAAACTTTGAAATCTTACCTAGTATTATCCACCTCCTTGTGATGTCTCTTCCTCCTCCCTGTTTCATAACTCCAGGTCACAACAGACCCATATTTCTTTCCTTTTCTGCTCAATTTCCACAATCTCATTGCAATTCTGCCTGATGGTTACTGTATGGCTACTCTTGTAGAGCTTCCTTCAATTCCCACTGCAAGCTCAGATTTCTAAATTCTGATTCCTTTGATACTGATCCTCTGTGGGACTTTTGGCAATAACAGTTCTTCTGCCAGTTTCTTAATTTTTAAAAGGAATCTAAAAATAACTGTTTACCACAAAAAATCATTTGTTTGCTTCTCAGAGGATGAATAGTGCTTTGGGTGAAATACAACCCCAGCATGGAAGGGAAGCAGAAATGCTAGACACCACTTAATTCCTACATTAACCCTTTCATTATTCATTTATAATTTGTCATACCTCATTTATCATCTTTGAGATGTTCAAATAGATGTTTTCTTCACGTATGTTCTAGCACTTCAACAGACCAACCACACTCCTGAAAAGATCATGGTACAGACAACACAAAATGCATTGTCTAAAACCAAAAAATATATAGATAATGCTGGATCATATTTATATATATTAGTAAAATCTAATTAAATGCATATATAGAAAAATATGTATATTTACTGATGGATTTAAGTTGAATCCTGGTATCTGATGGATTCAGTTGATCCTGAATACTGATGGAATTAAGTTGAAGTAAAAAGCTGAAAGTATACCGTGGAAAAATTGGGAGGACTGTGGCTGATAAGGGATCGAAGAGTTTATGGAAGGAAACAAGCAACTATGTACCCCTACACAGGGGGTAACAGATTAGGGTAACCCCTAAGAGAAGTTTTGCCTCTTTCTATCCCTTGCAAAGATGCATTTTAATTTCTTTTTTTAAACCAAACCCAAGCTAACAGAGACTTTTCCAGCTGAGAACAGAAAAGAAAGTGTGGGTTTGTGAAGTCCAAACTCAGGTGGATTCCACTGCTTAAAAATAAGCAGCAGCCAACTAGAAAATCTCTGTTCCAAGATTTTTCTTGACTTACTGTGCTATTGTTGTAAATTTCCAACCAGACGAATTTTACCAAACTTACCTCCACCTACGGATCAGAAACCATGGTGATGGGTTGCTCATCTTTTAATGTTATTTCGACCCTTCTTTAACTGTAAAGAATTCCATCTGCCTTTGAAAACATTATTTAGCAAGTATGATTTTAGTGCATGTCTTCTATTTACTATCCTCACAGTCCCTAGTATCTTTTGGCTGTATTATGGAAACCTGTTAGTATCTAAATTTGCTTTCTATAATCATTACCTTGCCCGCATCCTTGCTCTATTTTCAGACCACATTGCTTTTACTCCACCATGAATTATATTCTCAGTTTTATTTAGCATCTTCTTTCCTGTGCTCCCCAACAAAGGGAAATTTTTTGTTACTTGTATGCAGAACACCCAATATCGGCATTTTCTTAATTCTCTTCAAAACCAAAAACCACTCATCTCCAACGTACTACTTTCTGCTCCATTACTTCTTTTATTTTTGCTGTTGTTGTTATTGTTTTGCTCTAACGGAGTTGTTTCGGATGTCCTGGTGCATTTTGTCTCTGACCTGTATTCGCCTGTCACTTCAAGAGTTTCTTGGAAGAGACAGGCTGTAAGTTTGTCTTGTACAGTGTTGAGGCAAATAGTCAATGCTTAATGACTGACAAACCTGTTTGCTCGGAAGGAAGCAGACAGTTGTTTTTCGTCATGTCACAAGACACATTCTGCCCTGCAAACTCCCCAGCTCACATCAAAGGAGGAGAGACTCTGAACGTTACCTTTTACAGCTTTGACAAGAAATTGCCTTTCTGCCTACAAAACTTCGATTGCATTTGATGCATTTGTCAGTGTCCAGTATCCATCATCTTTTTAAGGAAGATCCATCCTATAGTCTTCCTCAGCACTAGCTACCATTACAAGACTTGCAGTTTGCCACTTTTTATCAAGAGTTTGTTATTTGCCTGTTCTCCAAGCTATTCCTAGTATGTAACTGAATGCACTGGCAACACACAGGCTCCACGTACTAATCTTTTGTACGTGTAAAAGGATTTGTTTAGCATTAGACACAGATTCGCAGCATCAGAATGCTTCTGTTTCTTTTAGTGGTAAGAAAAGCTTAAAGTAAAATTCAGACAAAATTACCACAATGCTGAAAGCCCAATTTATCTTCAACTATCATATTATGTAAGTACAGAGTCTTCCCATAGGCACGTATTTAGCCATTTAGGAAGCTCCCATCTTGAAGCTGAAATGACTTATGGCTTGTTTGGGTTTTTTTGTTTTGTTTTTGTTTTATTTTCATCTACTTTACAATTTGCTAATAGGTACTCCCTTTCAGTTAAGCTTTACTGAAGTGGAGCCCCTGACAGTGGGGCTTTCCCATGAAATCTTCAGCGGAACGTTTTGGATGCTTTCAGAGAAAATGGGCCTAGGGACAGAGAAAAAACAAAGTGCAGAGAATTTTCTCCTGGACCAAGAGCTCTGAGAGAGTTGTTTCACCCCATTTCAGAAAAGCACTTCCAGTATGGGGTGATACAGCACTACCACCAAAAGATGCAACTGCAAAGGGAGTCATTATAAGGATTGAAGAGATTTCTGTTCTCAACATTAAAATACTATCCACTAAAGAAGCTCTTGCCTTATGAATCACAACCTGCCAGACATTAAATGTCATGATGAAGGAAGTTTAAATATTCTGATAGACAACAGAGTCTTTACAAGCTTAATCTCCAGAAGCTTGTGCATTATTTCTTCCTGAAGTGATGAAAAACTGTGTGTTGTGTGTTGGAGAGTGGGGGGCACAAGAGGGAAGTACAAGAAGGGTGGAAAAGATGGAGGGAGTGGGAAGATAGACTGGAAAAGCACATCATTCTACACATTTGTCTACTGACACATTTGTCTAATGACTCCACTTCGTTCAAACTTTCCTTGTAAACCACATCTTCAAGACCTCTGACCATTGTGACTGTTTCCTGCCTCCTGCTTGTAGCACACTGCCCAAAGTGGGATATGTCGCTCCAGATTACCAACATGCTCACACTAAGCAGGGAGGGTCTGTCAACAGCAATTGTACTCACTGTGCAGACAGGCATTTCAACTGAACTACTGACAGAGAAACTCCTGCCTTCTTCCTAAATGGCTAAAGCTCATCTCTCAGAGACAAAAAACCATCCCTTTAACCATCTGAACTTGGAAGCCAATATGAACAAGAGACAATAGCTCAAAATAAAAAGCTTCCTTAGTTGCATCAGAAAAAAACTGTAAATAAAAAATATTCAGAGCGCATGAACTCTCCAGCATCCCCAGTAGAGTGGTGCTGGTTGAATCAGCACTGATCAGAGATAATCTCGATTCTGAAGCATTTGAGTGGTAAAGTATACAGACATGGTTATCAAAACAGGTAAGGAGGGGATATTCAGTGCTAGTGCCACAACTGACAACTTTGCACAAAACCAGGAGGCACAGTGCCTGCATCTGGCTGGCATAGGGTGGATATTCCCTCATAAGAAATTCTAAAGCAATGGTATAATCAATCTGAATGACAGCCATATTAAAGAGTTGCATCTTTAAGCCTTCCTTAAACAATGCTGAAACATTTCAACAGGATAATATTAGAAAACAGCAAAATGTCAGGGGGTTTCAGCTTGGGTCACTTAAATTAAGGACTGATGTTGGGAGGAGGCAAGTTACTACAGTCACACAGATGGACAGTAAGGTATGGGGCCTGGATGGAGACTGATCTCTGTTTTCCCAAGGCCTCTGTCTCGCTGCTAGGCAGACTGCGGTAGGCACGCTGCTTTGGCTCTAGGCTTGAGTGCTGCACAGCTTTCCTAAACACCAGGGGAAAACTAAAGGAGATGAAAGCTCGGAGCAATAACTTACTACATGGCTATATGCAAGCTCCCTCTCAGCATAATGACCAGCATGCAGGGCTAAGCTAGTACAAGATACACTTACAATGGTGTAACACATACTGATCTCAGTGGAGTTAATTACATGAGTAAATGAGACTTATCCACAGCTAAGGCTTCTGAGCTAGATTTTCTATACATTTCTGCCATCTACTTCATTCTCTGTAAGCAAAGACAAAAAACCTCAAAGCTTAAACTGATAATCTGTTAATGTTTCACACTGTATGAAAAACCACAAACACAAAATATAAAGTGCAAAATACTTAATCTGTTTGTCACCTGATACAGTCAGGAGGAAATACTTTAGACAATTTTCTTTCAGAAAAGGTTGGTTCATTAAAAACAAAGTTGTTTGCAGGCAAGAATATGTTTTGATTCATCTTCCATTTATAAAAGCAGAGAAACTTTTAAAATTGCTGAAATATTCCCTTTAGATATTTTCAAGATGAAGAAGTTCTGGTTTAGAGTTAAAAAATTACTTTTTTCTCCCAAGTATAATTTATAATACAGATGGGTAGAAAAACACATCAAAAACCAAGAAATAGTTCAAAAATACTGATATTAAGTATTTAAGTTGATCTGATCCATCTTCTCCCTGACTTGGTTTGTAAAATAATTTGGCATTTTATCTTTTTATTCCAATTTCACAGGGGAAATTTCTGAAATTTCAAAAATTTTCAACGCGCATGGTAACCATTTCGGTTTCATCTTCCCATTCTGTGAAGTCATTTCATGGAAAATTTTGAAGAATAATTTTTTTTAAAATAATTGAGTGTATCTTTTCTCTTCCCTGTATTTGTTTCATCATTAGGCATACTTTTATTAAAACAAAGTCTTAATATTAAAGAGTACTGTTGTTTCTGTGGGTTACTCTTCCTAAAGCCTTACTCCACTATGTATATAACTATAGACACTTTTCTTATAGCAACTAACTGTCATGTAACAAACAGAAGATTTCGACTTCAGATGAAGATTAAGTTTCTGGAAAACAGAAGAAACGTTGGAGATGCTCACGATTTATGAAAAAGCATTAAAATCAACAACTCAGAGCACAAGGCAAAAAAATATGTTCTAAACAGAGATAAAACAATATAAAGCAGGTGTTTTCCAACTTCTTTTAGGTGAAATTAGGGTGCATTACATTTCTTGAATTCTAACTGGAATACTACAAACAAAAAGATTTAGGTGTTCAGAGAAGGTTGTCCTTGCAAAATTGGCACTAAATAGACAACGACAGTATCCTATATACGTAACAGTTTATAGCATTTCTCCACTCACTCCAGTCATTGCAGTCATGATCATCAACTTATGTGCCTCTTACATAATTATAACCAGTATCTGGCAAAATACACACCACAAAAGACAGCTTAAGCTGTTTTAAGTACACTGGACAGGCTTGTTGCGCTTGAGGAAAGACTTGAGGGTCGTCTTCTCTATAGATCAAGGTAACACTTCTGCCTTCCAGATATGCTGCCTTCTTCGTGCCCATTCCCAAAGGAATGACTTTTCAGCATCTCCCCCAATGAGGTCAGCATTTTACTTTTCAGTTAATAAGAATACTATTAAACAAAAAGTATGCAAAATTCTTCAGTTGCCAAGGATGTAAAAAACCCAATATTTAAGGAGCCAATTTCTTTAGTAAGCTTTTATTTTGTCTTACCCACCCGAGCTACTACTAAAATCGATCCATTTCACAAAAAAAGGTTAATGTACAAAACTGCCAGCTAGGCTGTGGGTCTTGCAGGGGCTGGTCTCCGACATGAATAGCCAATTCAGGGGAGTGAACACTAACTAGGTAGTGTTCATTTGCACATTTTCACATTTGACTGTGTGTATTTTTGCAGACATTTCTAAGTTTGATGTTGCATGGCATTTTGCCAGAAAAAAAAGCCAGGCGTGGGGGGGTTTATAACAGTTGTGTGCTAAAATTCTACCTTCTGGGCAAACAGTGATTTAAATATCATATAATATTAAATGTACATGCATGTGTTAGTAAACACATACTTGTAAAACAGGCTCTGAGCATTTATGATATACCCAGTGATTATAATGCAAAAAAATGGTCTGCTGTACTTGCAAGCAATATTGCTGAAATCCCCATTTTCACCACACAATTGTTTATATCCTACTTATTGGTTATCTGTTTCATGGTAACCCCAAGATCCCCCCCAGGCAAGGAGCGGACACTGTGTGCTGGGCCATAGACAAACACTGAAGGAAAACAATGTCCCAGAGAAGTGAAAGTGGTCATGCCAAAACACTGTACTTCCCAGCACTGTGACTTTATTGAGTTAGTGTGTTACTACAAAAAACAGAATATGCAGGACAAGTTACTCTCTTTGGCAACAAGTTTGCGCGATGGATCCCTCACTGAATCTGTCAATGTCATTAAAATAACTTCTAATTTTTCATACAGAAAAATCAATATAAAATGCAAGTACTGACTTTGTTGTCAGTAAGATGTTGTTTTATACTAAAAAAGATTTGAGCTGAGCAGCTCTTTTTCTGACTAACTCAACCTCTGCTGAAGTATTCTAATAGCTATGCACTTCAAAAGAGGGTTTAAGTTCTGCTGAGTCAAGAAAAAGAAATTTAAATGGAAAAGCAACTTAGATCTGGAAAGGTCTACCTAGGAGGAACCATCTAGAAAAAAATGAATTTATTCAATGTTACTATTTCCCAAAAATAAAATGTTAAGGGATTAGATTCTCCCTTGACAAGAAATGCTACATTAGTCATATCTGAAGAAATAAGAAAATTCATCCAGAGGTCAGGGAATATTACACATAATATCTAACAAATCTTCTCTTATTATCTAGCAGCCTGGTCAAGAGTCAAAGGTCCTCAGGCTAACATGTCCTAGCCTCCATTTTTCATCATTCGCTCAAAGGCACAGGTATCAGTAACTGGTTTGAAGAAAAGCATCGTATGAATATGGCAGGCACAGCATTCTCCTCCTGTGTCTGCACCTAACAGCAGCAGTGGCTAAAACTTCTAGAGTTGCAAAACTTCCTTTTGTAACAGGGATTTTATTTTAATAACAAGATTTCTGGGGGAAATACTAGTTCTAAGGAAATCAAATGGATATTAGGACCAAGATCTTGTCCTAAAAATATATATTTAGCTAAATCAAAAGATCTGCAATAGCCTCTCACCAATATTTAAAGCCTATCACCTTTTTTGAATTTTGTTCTGATCTAATTTATTCTAAATAGTTCAACCACGGATGCATTATATATGCCTACAAGTACAGAGCTTCTTCTGTTTTGTGTTTTTAGACAAAGGTCATTTTGCAGCATGTTGTATTTTTCTTAATCTTTTCCGACTATTTACATATGTAGGGACATAAAGTAGTCAAAATTAGAAAAAGAATAAGCATCGTATGTGTCTGGACTTAACAATTTGGATAAAGGAATTGAAATCTAATGCTTCAGGGTGGTATTTATTTGAATGCACAGCAAAAAAAAAAATTACTGTACCTACCTGGTGATAAAAAAAATCACAGGCAAGGAATTATCTCTCATATGTTCATGAAATAAACGTTAATTTTTGTGCAAATAGATTTTGCGTATTTGCTGTGGCTCAAATATGGACCACTTACAGAAAATCCTAAGAACACAATGCAAACATACTGTCTGTTGTTTAAACACACCTCAGTTTTACTGTGGGAGTGTTGATGCTTCCACGCTTTTTTATTATCTGAAAACCCATCAGCAATTCATAATGATGAATGCAATGTAGTTCAGTTTGTATTTGCAAAATTCACTTTTAAAAGCCGCAGATATATGCCAGCACATCTGGAAACCACTTTTAATTACACTTTCCTCAAGTGGGAGAGCAGTAGCTTGTACCCATAGTGAAGCTTTTATATCTGACCACACAAATACCAGCAACCACCTGTGCTTTACACTGATTTTCATTATAGAGTATATCACATTACTACCCTATTATTCCAGAACGACATTTGAAGCTGTTGTGTGACTAAGCTGCAGCAAGTGTGGTCTTGAAAAGGTCTCTACTCTACAAAWATGTAATAAACTTGATTGCAGTTAGGGTACTTACCACTGAGGATATCACAATAAGCATGCTCCTAAAGTTGGCTTCTCTTGTTCTGAAAGTCATAAAAGATATACATTAACAATCATGATTACTGCTCTGGGAATTGGAATTGAGTGAACTAATGTATACCCCCAAATGAGATACCTTGTAAGTACTTGGAGTTCCTTTCTAATACATTTTTTTCTTTCCTACTGTTAATAAACGAGTACTATAGTCAAATGCTTTATTCTGCATCTTCAGTCATATTCTGAGATTACAAAAAGCAATTACAACTGTGATCTGTCAGCATAACGGTATTTCATTTCTGTCATAAATATTTTCATAGTTTGCAAACATTGTGAGTTATATGATTAAGCTGGGTTTTCTAAACATAACCTCCTCCTTGCCCCCCCCGCCAAAAAACTCAATTTAACAGTTTTTTTACATCACTGTTGCTCATTTCTGACAAAAAAATGAAGTTTCAGATTTGTGTGGTGTCTTTTTCTTCTTTATAACACACTTTCAATGTTTTGGAAGCATATAATTTTGATAGGCAGAATTTTGTATACCACAGGGGAAGGGAAAGGCTTAGTATTTGTAAGGCTCTCCCCCTTGGAAGACCCGGTGTCCCCAAGGGTAGACTTTTCAAAATAGACACCAGTATGTGTAACTTTGTCAAGTGCAAGTGCCTAGTTTTACAGACTATATTTTAGCATAATCTGTTATGCTGACCTGCACACCCGGCAGGTAACTAAGAAATCCAAATATCACATCAGCCTAATTTACTCTGCTTATCAGTTATTATGCCTGAAAGAAAAACTTCCACGATGTTATATATCTAAAAAACCACATTCACCTGCCTAGTATTTTCCGTCTTTAATTCAGGACTGAAATTTTGCGGCAACACATGAAGCCACAGAGAATCCCTCATGGGACAGAAGCCTTTCCCAGCGCGCTGCCCACGTAACGCCGCTGCGTGCTGCCAAGGTCTCTGGGACTGCAGCTGAAAGAAGCCTGTCCCACTTCGAGAAAGACTCGCAGGAGAGCTGATCCCTGGATCCTGAGACAGCCGCTACGCTCCCTCTCTAAAAGGCAGAAGGACGACGGGCCCGTACAGCCGCAAGGACGCTGGCTGCTCTCCTGCCCTCCCACCGCTCCCCCCTCCACCACTCTGCACAGCGGCACCAGGGCAGAGCTCCTGGCACAGGACCCCCAGGTGTCTCTGTCTCCCACCACGCAGAAGAGCTGGTTCTGCTGAATGCAAGATTCTCCAGGTCCACAGAGAGGGAACAACCAGATTTGTTTTAATGCACCTTTTTCTGCTATTTCTGAGCCTTCCATGTGACACCCAGCAGGCATTTAAAGGTTCACCCAACATGTATTAAAAATAACATATGGGGGTGTTCACTGGGTCATATACATAACTTTTTGCAAAAGCATTCATAATATTTTAAGAAATTGAATATGTTAACAGGCCATAACCCCACTGCTGTAAAAGTATAATCCGATTTCACATCATGAATAAATTTATTATCCATGCAAAGAAGACGCAATATTCTTCCCCCTATTCCATAATCTGTGGTAACAATTTTAGATTGCTAAAAAAAAAAATTCCATTTCTGTGAACTGCTTAAACCTAAAAGAAAAAAGGATCACGGTCTACTTGGAAATACAGGCACACTCTAAATATAATTTGTTAAAGGTTTTCCAACTAAATACAGGGCAAACAAAGACTGAAGCACTCTGCTGTTCTCTACAAAAGATAAAAATAAGCTCTTTTTTATTTGAATATGAAGGTATCCTGAAATCAACCTCACTGAAAGAAAATAATGTGTAATTATCAAGATAATAGATGTAGAATATAAATTCATTTTATCTTGGACTTATGCTATTGAATACAGCCTTTAAGTAGGGATGCACTAGCACACAGGTAGCTGCACTTACTGAACTGTTTGAAATGGTGATACTAATATAGAATCAAGGTCGGCCATGAAAGTAATTTTTAGAAGGGGAGAAAGACAAGGGAGAAGACCGCAAACTGGCAAAATAAGCACTTAGACACTAGCATCTTTACAATGCGAGGACACACGTTCATGCTTTTTACTCAGTACACCTTCCTCTCTGAGAAGTGCCAGCGAAGATAACGAAGCCGCTTTAGGAAGATGGCAATACCGGTAATGTTAGTACCATCAGGAACGAAGGGAGAAGAAACAGCTTCCAGCATTGCGGAGCAGCTGGCCTGGCAAGCACGGGACCCAAAGAGCCACAACGTCAGTGCAACTCTCTCTGATGATTACAACAGGCTCTAGACCAGGCCCTTGCCCTTATACATCTGTAACTATCCCGCTCATAACGCTGTCATCATGAGCTTAAGGATGTGACTGGGAAGGAGAGCAGAAATGTCTTTGAAGTCATGAAACATATCTGAGATCCTGGATATTTGCCATTTTAAAACACTGAGCTGAATGCACTCCACCTTAGCAGCAGGTTAACTGTCTGGAAGCGCAGTGAAGAGCAAACAAGAAAAAAATATATATATGTGGCTGCATCCTCCCCACCTAATTCCCTCTCCTTTAAGGTATTTTGGGTGCATCTGAGCAGTACTCACGTAACTAATCAGTCAGGCGGCCGGCGCCACACAGGAGCCCACACAGTGGTTCACTCCCGTCGGGACCCACCACAATCAGCTCCAGGACCAAGGGCTAGTGGTTGCGGCTGCCCACATGTGCCCAAGGGAAAGCCTCCAGGCTTAGATGCCAGGTATCCGGGCAACTGGGGTGTACAGGAGGTAAAACAGGCTCCTGGGAACAGGGTATTCCTGACAGAAAGTCACAACCATATTCCCCAGAGCAGGGTTGATCTCATGCCCATTTTCTCCTATACAGAACTGCCTGAAAATACTAAAAAGTCTTTGCAATTCTGGTCCTGCCTAGGAAGTTTGACTGGCAGGACAATGAATCATTGTTCTCAATTAAAAACATTATCTGGGCACAGTAATTATTTAAAAGCCAATCGGAATATGATTTTGTGATTATAACAACAATTTGTCAATTGAAACAACTGTTTTCAACTCTTAAGGTTTGGTAGAGAAAGAACAGAGAGGAAGTAATAACAAAAGCTACTATGACTACGTGGAGCCTTTATGCAACCAGTGCAATTTTACTTACACTCTTAAATCACTGTAGGATAATCATAAAACAAAATCATAATTATAAGGAAAAGCCACATACAATAAGGTGTTATAGGGAACTTCATTAGCACATGATATTACTGCGTACTGCAAGCAGTCTGCTTGTTACATTCTCCTTTTCATAGGAATACAGAGCAATCATGGCTATTCTAAGACAGAAAAATGTGAAGCCGAACAAAAAAGAAATGGAGAGAATTTGTGTTAAATTGGATTTTCTTGTCTCTTTCTGTAGTTTTTATCACCAAGATGACAAAACATTATCATTAGCAGTTTATACCGAAAATTAATATTTGCCCATCATTTTCTATTTTCTCTAAACCACAAAGGTTGGAGTCTGCTATGTACTCCCCTTATCTTACTCTGTTACTTTAGAATCTAAGAGTGCACTGTGTACATTAATCTTTCATGGCAGAGTTCACTGAAGTTCTGCCAAAATTCAATAATTATGTTCCATCCAATGCAGCAATTTATTTATCTCATTGCTGGAATTTAGAACATATAGAACAAAGTGCCCAGTTTATATGAATGAAATGCCTGTTAAAAAAAAAAACAACACACAGTTCTGTCTCATTTCTAAAGTTTTAAAACTTGCAGTAAGGTCTATCAAGGAAAAAATGCAATTTTTACAAGCCCTCATGTTATCTTGATAAACTGAAAGTGTTCTATAACATGTTTAATTAAACTTTTTCATATAAGTGAAAATATTTTATAAATGTTTGCAATTTTTATTCAAATGTATAACAATATGTACATTTATACTGCCTTACTAAAACATGCAATAGTCTAATAGTCATTAGAAATGCCAACTGCAAAGCAAAACGTCATAATTTGAATGGAGAATAAATTGGTTTACTGCACTGAAATGGGTAACTGGGAGTTCAACAGTTCCATGGAGTAAAATCTAAGATACAAAATTACAGCTAAGTTAAGCTTTATAAGTGTTCTCTTTCATGATGTGCCCACAAACAGATTGAAAAGTTAAAGCCCTACAAGTAGGAAGATTAGAGGCACATTATTTCTGAGGGCTGTTAAAAATAAAAATAGCAGAATATTTAATGTATTTCACCTTTTGTAGTCTCAGGAAAAGTAACTAACCAGACCATTTATCAACTTAGTTATAAGGAACAAATAACAATCTACTGGTTTGGGATTTAAAAAGAGAATATAATATGAATACATTTTAAGCATTATATTCAAATATTTATGGATATATAATATTTACTGATCTTAAAGAAATGTGACATCTTCATTTGTATATTCATAAAGGCAATGTATTTCTTGATGAAGGAAAACACTAATTTGCAATGTTTGCAATAAAAAGCCAAATTTCTAATATTTTTAGTTTCTAAGCAAAACTCTCTATTACATCATATATTAAATTTTACACTTCAGGCATGCTATCAGACTTTCAGTTTAGAAACTACTCACAAACTTTTTAGAGGATAACTTGCTGTGATTTATAACACAACCCTTCACCAACCAAAACAGAAATGAAAACCTCTGTAAGTACTGGACTAGCCTGTATTCATTATTTTACAGTAAAACCTTCTAGGTAAAACTAGGAATACCACAGTAAAACATTTTAAAATTATAGCTTGGCAGTAACTAGATGTGTATGTTTATTTTTTAAATTAACTGCACCTACTTTAATAACTCGGGAGAAATTATTTCCATACACCAGAAAAAAAATTCATAACCATTTATTAAAATTCTACTGTCACATTTCCTTTTGCATCCAGTATTGTCATTTTCTCTCAACACCCTGCATTAAAATAGGATTCAACTGCAATATATTTTCCCCCAGTAAAACTTTTCAAGATTTCCAGAAAAATGTACTAAATCTTATCAATTTTAGTTTATTTTACCAATGCTCTTCATCTCTTTTTTTCAACAGTTTAATTTGGTCTGCTTTGCTTCGTTATAAATACTTTGTGTTATAATTAACTAGTAGGAGACTTCATAGTATTGTAATTCAGTCCCCTGCAACATAACAATGAGCAAACTCTCCCACGCAAGTTTTATGAAAGTATAAATACCGAGGCGTCGATAAAACTTCCTAATTTTTTTCCCAGTCTAGTTAGGTCTTGCATTATGTAATAAAAGAAACACATATTTACACCCACACCCACAAACACCTTTATGGAAAATGTACGGTTTAACAGCAGAAAGACAATACCTGTAAAGCCCATTTTAACCGCAGGAACTACTGCAAAAGGGATCAAGGTTGGGGGGAAGGGGGCAGAAGAAGGTGAGAAAAGGCTGTTCCACGTTGCTATTGCTTCTTAAGCATGATATTGCTTATAAGTAAACAAAATATTCAGGAAGAAACAAGCAATTCCACAGCTATAACCACAAGTGTTGCTGTGTATAATAAAAATACTTAACAAAAACACTTTGTCTTTACACAGAATACACATGGAACAGACACCAAGGTAGAGTATACACAGTATGTAATCGGAGGTCCTTAATTTCCAGTTGCGGGGTTGCTTTGTTAAATACAGATTAAATTCACAAAACATTCAAGAGCACAATAATAATGTATTCACTTACAGTGCCAGATTTGTTTATATAATATCAGAGAGGAATAATCATCCATTTATTGCCCTGATGAGCTCCACAAGTTTCAAAACTCTGAGAGCACTCGAAACGTGAACTTTCACAGCTCCTTATTACTGTTTAGACTCGCTCCCTTTCCCCCTTTTTAACAACAAAGGACAAGCCAACTCCGGCTCCCGGTCTCACAGATCAGACCCAGAACCGGATTTCAAGGAATCAGGACAAATCCAAAGGCATCTGTGAGGCTTTTTGTTGCATGTCTCTCCCCGTAGTAGATCTAGGCACGTATTTTTAAACAGTTATATCGAAAAGCTTCACTTACACAATTCAAACAAAGAAACTTCTAGAAAACATCGTTACTTACTGTTCACTGAGCATAATTTACTGAGATTAAAAGTTTAGAGATTCATCTGCTTTTTATCCACAAGTGTTTTAAGCAACCCTTAATATTGTATCCTGCTCAAATGTGACAATTAGGGCTGCTTTGGCATGTTGAAAAATATAAAGGTACCAACTATCCTCATTATGCCATAGCTCACTGTAGCCTGTTTTTTGGTGGTGCGTAAGCTGCGGAAATTTAGAATGATAATAGCAACAATTTGGTACATTAGGAAAAAACAGAGCCCCCCCCCCCCCGAATGTTTCAGCTATACTGTATAAAGTCATTTTGACATGCCTACACAACTGGTTGTGGCAGCTTTCAGACATGATTCCTAATCACAAAAAAATGCTTCAGGTTCTTTTAGAGAAAGCTTGCCGTTGGGAAGTTGATTTTGGCCAAGTGCCAAAATCATGTGCAAAAAGGGGCCCTCATTACCAATTCATGGCAGCCTTCAGCACTGACAAAAAATGTGACCCAACAGGCTAAAGCAACAACTAAAATTAAAAAGTATGAGACAAAGACAACTTACTTAATATTCCTTCCATCGCCATATTAAACTTTTCCGTAATTAAACCCTTGTTAGTTCAAAGCAGTTTTCAACTACTTTTAAATGATTGCACAGGGAGTCTGTAAAGGTTGAAAGCTTTTCCCTGTAAATTCTCCCCATCTACTTCGCTTTTAAAAGCATTTTTGTCTGATAACATAACTTTTTGCTGTACGACCCTAGGAGAAACCCCTCAGAAAAAAGAAGCAATGCACCCGTGCGTATTTAAACTCTAAAACTCAGCAGATCGTTACAACACTTTGCAAGCATTAAAACCATAAGAGGAGTCGGGGGGGGGGGAGGAGAGAAAGAGCTCAGCATACGGGAGTAGCTATTTCTAAACTTTCTAAAAAGATTATCAAAATGGTCATGCAAACATTAAGCAATTGCAATTAACAGAGCTCACTGCACAACTAGCCCATAAAAGCAGATTTGATACACAGCCTTACCTAGATGTCGTCTGGCTTTTCTGTGGATCAAAAAGTTTCCTGCCTAAGCACACAGATATTCTTTCACAAACCATAAAGGCCCCTTTTATTAATCCAGCACTGTAACAGCCTGCTTTCTACACCACGTTGAGAGCGGGATGCGTCAGCTTTCAGGAGAAAAACAGTCTTAATACACAATTAGTGGCAGATTGTATAATAGTGGATTTATCTTAAAGAGTGAAAAGGCATTTTTTAAAAAGCAAAGAGGGTGCGGTCAGATGTTAGGCTATCCCTGAGAAAAGGGGCCTACGCTGCACTAGTACCTAAATACTAGCAGAAGCTTACTGGGAAAGGAGCCAATGGAATGACTTTGTTTGACCCAGCTGCCAATCTCTCCTGAAGCAGTGCGCCAGACTAAACACTGACACTATTTTAACTCAAATCAGGCTACAGCAGCTGTTTGCTTTCCGGCTCTCAGCTATGCACCATGGCCATGATGACTCTGCGCAGCACATATGATAGAGCTGGGGCAGTTCGGCTAAAATACATTCCATGTTCGGATCGGTGATATAAGGGCAGTTTTTGCGTGTCTCTGTGTGTCTGTGCTGATTTTCTTCTAAGCACCCCCTACCTCCATTTTCCCAGAGTGAATAACAAGGAGATTTGAGTCTCGTAGAAAATTCAGCACTGCAAGTCAGGTGAAGGAGAGAAGTTTCTGTTTATGGCTAACAAGAACCAGAATATATTGTAAAGGTGTGCACATGCATGCCTCACTCAAAATCCATCTAGAACCTAAAATTATTTCTTCTCTTGTTCCTAGGGGCTCTAAAATTACTCAGCATAAAAACAACCAACAAACATTCTCCCTCTCACTAGCTCTGAACTGTAAAATGAATGCATATATGTGTGTGTCTGTGTGCATGCATGTGTGTGCATATATATATATATGTAGGAATACAGGTATTAAATGTGTGCATACATGCACACATTTACGTATGCATCCAGATTCTGATCTAAATTATACCAGTGCAAATTGCACTGTAAGCAATGAAGTTATTACAGATTAACACTGAGGGTGGAACTTGATAGCAATTTACATATGAAAGTACATGAGACTGATAAAAACATATAAGCATCTATTAGTAAGAGGCATATGGCATAAAGGTTGGCATGTCTTTTCTAATTTAGAAAAAGTTGAAAAAGATTTGCAGCAACAGAAATGAATCACACAAACACGTTAAAAATCCAATGGACGCATCTGGAGAACAAGACGTGCAGCACAGTCCAACACAGCACCTACAGTTTTGCAGCATTTGCCCCCAAACTCTGCCATGATACTTAACTAAGCCAAAACTTTGCTTCCTCTCACCCCACCATGGAGGCTTGCGGGCTTCTCCCAAAAACTGCATTTCATGATAATTTCCCCCTTCAGTAAAAATTCAAAAAAAATCCCCACCTAAAACCAAAAGGCACAGAAAGGGAAACTAACCCTTTTTCCTTATTTAATATAAATCCAAATGACTTCTTTTGATATGGAGTAAGAGAGAGGGGAAGGTCTAGCTCGTGATATCTGAATGCCTTCAGTGGGCACTGCTGGGTATCTGAAATTCAACATATATATACTCAGCAGAGATAATGAGGAAAAACACAAAAACAAACAAACCCAAATGGCAAAAGCTCAGTCTGTTGATCTGCTGTAAGGTATTGCATACCAAATGATTTCCATGAGCTGTTCAACACACCATGCTCTCCGAAACCAGTGGAAGTCACTGGTATTGCATCTCTGAGGATCAGGGAAAGCTTTCTGTAAGCTTAGATCTCACTACCTGCACCTCTCACTGGTCCTGAAATATAGTAACAGTTAAACAGAAGGTCCTGGAAAATCCTGCTGCTATCTAACATGAGAACTGAAATGGAAGATAACTGCATTATCTGTAAAATGCCAAGAAAGTGCCTGCAATTACATTTACACTAAAGACACAAAAAAGGCAGTTGCCTATACATGAGAAACCTGAAATCTTAAAATGGCAGACAGGTGAGACAAAGCCAACTGTTTTTACAGTCCCTCTCTTCTCTGACTAAAAAGCACAGTAAATGTTTATCATAGATTAATTTACAGGCCCCTTAAAGAAAATGTGACTCCTCAGCAGGGAGAGTTAGGTGCCCTGTGAATTCACACCTCGCATTGCCCCATATGAGAAAGGCAATACTGCAGCAATAGCTGTAGAAAGACATTAACAACACTGAAGCTAGCATGGCTGGCAAAGAACAAACGTACAGGATAAGAAACAAAATATAGGCTGGAGTGAAGCTCTGCCAGCCTCTTGAGGCAGAAAAGAAGGTAATATGGCCAGATGAACAGACAAGGAATGTAGCAACTAAATTTTAGAATGACAGGAAGCAAACGATGTTGCTGTAAGTGAAGCCAGCAGGAAACTTATCCAAGGCGTTACAAGATCAGGATGTGATAAACCATGGTGGATAGGCACTTAAACCACTGACATAAAAAATACAAGACTATACATTTAAAGAGGTGGAACACAAAAGGTTTTTAATTCAAATATATTATAATTAGCAGAAAGCTCACACACAACCTTCATCTTTTTGGAAGACTAGGGAAAATTAATTCAAGCTCTCCTGCTTCTGTTTATGAGGGTGGGTCCTCTTAGCATCATTTTGATTTGTAAGTTAAATACTCTTGTCATAATTGCTCCAGGGTGGCTGCAGGAGAGGGAGGTGGTATCTGGCATTTCTTTCTCTTTTAATCAAACTTTTGTCACCCTTGGCAATGCATGAAGAAACACAGGGGAGCACCGGAATCAGTAACTAGTAGAGCTTGGCTGACGAATACAAATCTCTTTCCTTCTAAAAAACTGTTTAAAATTCTCATTATCTTATAAATGGAGCATTAGTACAGCTAAGCGTATTTGTACTTTCTGTTGTAGGCAATCTCTGGTCGCTCTTAAAAGGGCTCTCTATCAGAAATAACACATTAATTCTTTTTACCTTGATTTGAGGCTGGGGAGCTGAATGTGTATGGGATTACACCGTGTATATCTACACCTTCTAAGATCTCTTGAACTTGTTGGCTAATATTGATCAAATTTAAGATCGGAGGTTTCAGGTGTATTTTCAAGAAAATCAGCAACTTTGAGATCTCCATCTTATATCAAATATAGGTCAAAAGAATAGAGACAAAAGATTCTGTCAGCATCCCCATGAGCAAATATGGAAAAATCTATAGAAGAAAGAGACCTTCTAACTGCCCTGTCGCATTAAAAATTTCCATCAGACCACATATTGTTCTATATATCAAAGTTCAATTAACCTCAAGAGATGAATCCATAGTAAAGTAGACTTCAGTGGTCATGAACTTCCTTTGTTTTGTTAGAGAGCTGATACACAGCATATCAGACATATCCTTCAAAGGCTATGTTTTGCTTTTTGGTTTCAACTATTCAAGTAGAACAACTTCTTTCTGCCCTCATTTCTTCTACTTTTAATACCATAATTTTAGGCCATTACTTTATGATCAAATGATTCCTCACTTCAAGTCAATTGCAAAACTCTAATTTGATTTCAGATGCATCAGGATTTTATCCTTTTCAGCCCCAAGTCATAAGCAAATTGCCAGAAGGGCCCAGAACATGATGCATGCAGAGCGCTGTGTAGCTAGACAGGTGATTTATTACATAGTTTCAGCTTCCACTTGTGCATCAGCCACTTCTGGTATAGTTGAAGGGCCAAACTGTGACATAAGCTTGCAAGTCATATATGCTCTTCTGGCATTTGAGACTCCTACTTCCTACACCTGTTGGGTCTTTGCTCACCTGCTGAGCCTTCCACTTTCTGAACTTACAATAAAGATTGTTGCTAGTCTGGGGGTGGGGGAGAGGAAAAAATAAATTAAGCATAGAATAAAACCTGCATTTAAGTATTTCAGATGCTTCAGGTAAGCAAGTTAAATTTCCAAAACCCACAGCCTGACTTCAAACAACTTTATTTCTATGCCTGCTCCTTTCTTAGCACTTAATACATCCCAGACCACTGGTTTATTAATATGTTTATTTAATATGTTTACTGCAAGCTGAAAGACAAAAAGGCAAAACAACAATTATAGGAATACATGCAATACTTTCTATAAAAAAAAGTGAGAAACTTAAATAAATTCAAGAGACAGTCACCTATTCATGTTAAAATGTAACCCAGCTACTAACTGCTGAGAAGAAACTTGCCTCAGAAACTTGATTGCATAAATATCTTTCATGAAGGATTTGCATAATCCTCTGAGTCAGCCAGTGCCTACCATACCACTAGCAGCAGTACTGCATTAGACTTTTCTATTGCATTTGGTTGGAAAAATCTGGTATTGCCATAGTCCACAGACATCTTGTAAAGAACAGGATAGAACAGTGATTTTTGTAGCTATGGAATTAGTTTATTTCAGCCTCTAAAATTAGTCTTACACAATCTCATCATCTCCAGATGCTCCTTTATGCTCATAAATCAACTAAAATGTTTATATTGTCCCATGCAAAGAGGTGAATGCCTGCTGTGGATTGTTGCTCCTAGGCAGCAATAACTTACTATGTCTTTTCTGTAGCAAGTTGCAGTGCTTTTGTGAAGTACAATCTATAGACATTTGCTCTTTCCATCACACCTCCCACATTTCCACAAGCCACAACATATTTATGCTTCAAGACATCTTCTGGAACAAATCAGTTTTGGTTTTGAATTAGAATATGGCGTGACATGAGACAGATATAGCTGGGGTTTCTCCTAAGAATAAATTTGTGTGCTTTTAGAACAGAGACCAAGCAAACATCAAGTTTGCATATACTCATTACTTATATGCCAAGGAAATAGCTACCATATGTATTAAAAAGTCAGTATCAAACACAATTAGATTAGATATAATACAACTGGGCCCCCAAAGACCACCATGCAATCTTCCTCATTCCATCTGGTGGGACCAATTATCATATTATTATACTGAGTAGCGCTGAGAATCCTTCAAGGAAGAGGACCCTATTGTGTTTGCAAACAAAAAGGCAGCTCTTGCCTCAAACATCATCTTACTATTTTGTCAATCAAATGCAGCCTTGGCACATTAGATCCCTTCCTTGAGTTCATACACAAACTTAGCTCTCTCCTTCTCCCATCATCATAGTCTCTCTCATAGTTCTGACTACCAAAGAAGGGAGAAAGATGTTCCAATTTTTCTCTGTGGGTAAACACCTCCTATTGATTTACTTTCTATTATTTTTTCTAACAAGAGGTAGGATGAGGAAAGAAAAAATTAGGAAAAGAAAATGATGAAGAATGATTGAAGATTGTTGGTAATGTACCCCTCTAAATATTAAGCAAACATTAACACCAGTTTCATACCTAGCACTAAATATAAAAATGAGATACATGTAAAATAAATACTATTTATAGCATTGCATATTATACTTCTGAGATGCTAGCAAGTCTAATAATGAATGTGATCTAGTGGTTAAAGGGGACTAGAAATCAGGATTCTTAGTGTCTATTTCTGGTCCTGCCTCTAGCTCAGTGGGTGACCTGGGGTGTATTGTTTAACCTCTCTGCCCCAGATCTCAGCTGATACAAATTGACATAGTTCAAACGACCTGTGACAGGATGTGCCCAGTCAAACCTTTCATCCACTACCTCCTAGTTCCACTGAGCATGGACACTGAGCTGACAATATTCCTATTATTTTTAAGTAATTAATATTAATATATCAATATTAACACTATTAATTCTTGCTAAATGCTTAGAGATCCATCACTGTAGCAATGGAGGAAGAATCAAAGCATTTTATCATAAACTAATCTAAATTGAAGAACAATTTCTGATTGCCTGTAAAGTTCATCTACAGTAGAAATAAATATTAAACAAGTCTCTATTGAATATCCAGAATAAATTTGTGCCTGGTTTAAGTGCTGTTTTTATGTAAATTGGAGAGACAGGGTATCGAATTCAGTTTTTCAGTGCATGCTTCACAAAGATAGTCCTAAGCACTAATGTCTAGAGTTTTAAGCTACCTGCTTCACTGCAAAGCTTAAATAACCAATCACTCTGCCAATGTATATGCCTTTAAGTCAGTGCTGTGTTGACTCTTTAAATATTTTCACTTTTTAATATAAACTTTTCAGACAAAAATCTCTCTTAGAGAACAAGGATCCTACACAACCAAAATGGACAGAAGTTACCACTTTCTGTTTTTTCAGTCTCACCTGTTCAAGTACAGCTGACACATCACAGATGTAAGCATTACTGTTGTCTGAGGGGGTAGCCTGTTTACCAACCTTTTAGCGACTTATAGTTGAAATTGCCTCGCTTAGGAATCGTGATGGTATTTACTATTCATGTGAAGCAGAAGAACCTACCGGTAATACCAGGAGACTAAAATTCTGTGCCTTGAGTTCTGTTCGAAGCTCTGGAGGAGAAAAAAGAGGCAGGTGGGATTTGCATACACTAGTGATTACAAAATCTTACTCAGCAGCCATTTCCATCGTTAAGCACTTAAACACAACCAGAACCAATCCTGGCACTACAGGACAAATTCTTCAGACCTTAGTGCACATTACACCAAAATAGCTGGTTTCCAAACTATGACACCAGAAAGTTTGGAAATGAAGCCCTTTATTTGCATATTATAAACCCATCTATAAACTGCCTGTAGACAAAACATAACATGTAACTGAAACAAAGTAAACAGTATTAGTACTGTACTCTCCTTGCAAAACTGGCCCTCTGGAGTTTTCCTCATTCACACCCAATACAAGACCAAACAGACTGGCCTTTTAGATCCTGTATTCTTTGCCAATCAAACAGCTACCTAAAGAAAGAAGCAGTGGAGGATAAACTTTAATTATTAACTGTTATTACTGCAAATATATGATGGCCCAAGAGAAAAACCCAACAGCTACAGTCTGTTGACTATGTTAGGTTAAAAATCATAACATTACATGGTTTTGCTTAGGGGTCTGTAATACAGCAGAGAGGATCTTACAAAAACACACAGTAGATGAAACTAACATATTTGATTTTTTTTAATTAGAACAAAAAATGCTCTGCTAGAAAACATACTTAATCAGTTTTTGTCATTGTATTTTGATGATCTAAGCTTTCATGACTGCCAATAGCAGTCAAGTGAAACTACACAAAATAGAAGGTACTGTAGAGAGTAAATTAGGTAGATCGTGTTCAATACTTTTCAGTTATTCACACAAATATGTTAATCTGTCACACTGCATACAGACTACCTGCTGTCTTTTTGATAAAATAGCTCCTTATGTCTAAAACAATCTTTTATTCCAGCCCCAGCTGCATTCTATTAGTTATTTTAGACTGCACTTTACTGTCACTGGAGAAGTTTCAAGTTTAATCTGAGGCACCCTCTGGGTCCCAGATGAAAAAGTAGCAGTTATGAACAGTAATTTTCAGTTACTGTCATATCATCACAAGTTGGTTTACATTTACGCTATATGAAGTTAATTTACCATTCCAACATGAAACCCAGAAAACTAGAATTTGCTTATGGAGAAGGCCTTGCACAAGAGCAAAGCAGAAACTTTCTTCAGGTTATGAGTATCGTCGGTCATATCTGCTTGATGTTTCCATTAATATTACAGATTCTTATGCAAGTACTGATAGAGAACACATGCTTATTAGCTTACAGTCTCAGAAGTAATTGAGTATTATGACCAATCAAACATATAAATTCTACTCATTACTCTGTGTACGTTTTTAATATAGAACCTTGGCACGCAACATTCCCTAAAACATTACAAAGTTTAAAGAGAGCACAGTATCTGAGGAATGGGACCATCAAACTTCAGCACTACGCCAAAACTTCCTCCAACACAGTGCTCTTTAAAAGGGGGTAAACAGAGGAGAAGATAGACAGCAGACCTTGATCACTTTGAATTCACCTGTGCTCTACTTGATGCTGAAAATGAAGGGACCTCCAGGTGGATGTGGTTTCTACATATGCTTAGCATATTTAACAAATGCTAATTCAAAACTGGGACAAGTCTATGACAACGAGGTTTGGACAGCAAGCTGCCCCATCTTCATCAGTTAATTACTGTTTTAAAAGCATAAGTATTCATTGCTCAGCTGATTGAGGGGCAAGCAGGAGCAAAGCCAGAAGAGAGGACAAGGAAACAAAACTGCTTTCTGGGCTTCAAGCAGAAGAATATTCACATTTTTGTAGCTTTTTTGGAAAGGAGTGTCCACATGTTTTTGGAAAGGAGTGTTTGAGTCTTCATAGTTTGGACATGAAGAAGCTGAAAGGAAATGGAATAATACTTGATCTTATATCAAGGCTGTGGCAAACTGCTATCAAACATTGATACAGTGCTCATGGGTAAAAGAATAAATTGGGGTGGTGGAGTGGAATGAAAATGGTACAGCACAGACAAGTAAGAATTCTGGTTACATTAACAATGATTCTGAGAAAATAAGAAAAACAGAAGGTGATGGGTTAGAAGGCATAAAAAGAAGAAGAGAAAATGAACGGGACTGTCTTCCCTTATTCATCCAGCCTGTAAGCATATGACAGGGCAAACAGAAACTTAAATACTTTGCTACTTTCAGTTCTGTTGTTGGATAGAACTAATGATGGACATCCCACATGTTACTGAGCCCTTGAAAGAAACCAATCTGGAAAATTATAGAAAAGCTTTTCTAGTAAAAGGCACCTGCCAACTAACAGCAGTAGTTATGTCACTGGAGATTCACCAATTTTGTTAAATTTTGGAATCTTTTCTTGTACGTTATACCTAGAGAGCTTGTGACTACACAAGTGCTTTTGGTATCCCTATAAATAAAGTGACTTCAAATATAAAGCAGAAGTATGTCTTTGAGTGCAAAATCTGTTCCTTCTTAGTTACACTGCACTAGCACAAATGCCGTGATGTTTTACATGCAAAAAGATCATCAACTGTGTCTTATAAAAATTCAGAATAAGCTACTGAATGCACAGAACTATAGTAAATTACTCATCACAAGCTTAATGATTAAACCATTAGCAAAAAGGGACAAAAATAGAAAGTGTTTATTTTTATTTAGAATCTATGTTAAATTGAAATATGTTCCTTTATATTAATCAGGTCTAACTCTGAGATGCTAAATGCATCTGTAGTGTGGAATTGTGGGATATAAGAGAATTTAGCACCTTGCAGAAAGCATTCTACCTGTTAGAAAAATGCATCTGATACTCTTCTAGAGTAAATTTCCATGAAAATGAGGCTATGACATTTTATACCAGCTGGGGATCAGCTCCTATACATCTTCCTTACAGCATGCCCAATCCTATAAAATAGTATTGTATGAATATAACACTAGTGGCATGCACTAGGGCTGGACTCACAGTTCTACCAGAATAGTAAAAATCAAACAAATAGTGAACAAACAAAAACATAGTGTCCTTTTCATGAAATACTTTATTCTAATTAAGGTATAAGCTTGGAGGAGAACATTGCAAGACTATATATGTAAAAATTCTTTACCTCACTACTGAAAAGAACCAGCACATGCTAAGTCTGTACCATAATTTCAGGCATGGGAGAAAAATGGCCAAAATGTTTGCCTAGCATCAGAGATAGATAGAGAGTTTATGATTCTGAGTATTACATAAAAGGGGGGAAGCAACAAAAGTAACACTCAGTGGAATTTTCATACTAGTGCAGAAAACAAAGCACAGCAAAAAATTAAAGATGTTGCTTAGCCATGCCTTAATTAGTAATAGTCATGCTTTTTAAAAAATGTGATAAGAAGGCTATCTTTTCAAAATAAAGAGTTAAGCAACAAGGCTATTTATGCTGTTGTCTCAGTAGTCACTATAGGACTGAAGAGCCTGCAATTTTCAAGGTGATTTGCAATTTCCATTAATTTGTTGAAGGTTTTGTAGCTCAATAATGAGACACTTTCATCAGTTATTAGTGAATCGGAGCTGTTTGCAGCTTTAATTCAAACACAGTAAATACAAATGCAAATGTGCACATGATTTTCTATTCTCATTTCCAGAGGGTGAAAGAAGGCAAATGATCTTCAGGAAAATGGGGATGTTTATCATTGTTTGCCTAAAATTGGTTAACGGCCCCATGCTGCTGGAAGTGAACTGAGAGTTGCTGATGAATGCCAATATTTGGGTTTTGAGGAACTGCAAATGGTCATTTGGCACCGGGGTGTTGGTTTTCCCTTCCCAAAAACTGAGATTCATAAGTCGTTTTATCAGCAGTTTTTGTCCACCTTAGAAAGGCATAATTGCTGGGCAGTGATAAAGATATGGTTTTATTTCTTCATCAGTTTCTTGATTATGCTTAGAGTGAAATTTTGTTGAAATTTAGGATCCATGATAATTTTGGCCACTTAAAGGAAATCCTTGCCCAAGTCTATAGTCTACCTCTGTATTGTAGGGTTCTGGTAAAATGGATAAAAAATGAAGTATTTAAAAGGGAAGACTTACTTACCTACTTAGGTGCCTGACTATGCAAGTGAACACTTAGAATAGTGCACAGAGTGACTAGAGTAAAACAGGTTCCTAAATCCTGTTGAAGCCAATCTAAAAATCAATGCAACTAAAATGTGATGTCACTGAAATCCCAGTCTTTCAAAGTATCTTTCAAAGCATCTTTGAGCATACAGATACTTCTATAAATCTGCTCCAAAGAGCAATAAACTGAATGGATTTCTGTCAGTTAACAAGCATAGGATATTTCCTCCTTCAAAACTGACCTGCTAATTAAAATCAAGACAAACATTTAAATAAAAGTTGGACAACACAGAGATTTTACTCAACAGCCACTTGATGGCAGCGTCAGGTATAAAAAAATTAGATTCTGAAGTTTAAACTTAAAAAACTCAATAATAATAAAAAGCCATCACAAATGACACCTTGATTACTGGAGAATATTATCCTCTTAATAGAACTTTTCGTAATGATATTTTGAAGGTCAGCAACTAAATCAATAAGTAAACCCATAACAATTATGAATTTTAGACTTCAAAAATGTTGCCATAAAGGTTATTCCTTCAAAATCAATATATGAAACATTTTTTAATATCTATTATGATTTTGATGGTCATTCATTCTAGCATGTACTCTAATGATAACTCATGGTTAATTTCTTTGGGAAGAAACAAAACAAAACTCTGTAAGGATTTACTGAAGAAGAGGTCATAGACACTGATTTAGTAAAAATACATGCCACTAGTGTTACCAGCATGCTAACATTTCTGCAGTGTATAAATATGAGAGTGGTTTTACACTTCCTGCCAGTGGGATGATCCACATTCTTTGGTCATCAAACACAGCCAAATAAACTGAAGAGGGAAAGAGGTTTATGGAAGGGTACAGGTCAAGCTAAAAAGCTGCCTTTCTGTCCCTCTCCCTCCTAATTCATCTTTGCACTTTGCTCTGCAAGCACCCAGCCTAATTATTTCAGCTGAACAACCAAAAGAGCCAAATCATTGGGTTGTAAGCTAATGACTGGTTAGGATCTGCTTTTGCATCCCAGGATGTCTAAATATGACCAAACCCAGCTTTGGACAGTTTTACACTGGTTTGCTGAACAGATCATCACCAAGATGTGATGACACTCGGTGAGTTAAGAGCATTGGGCAATAATGTATTGCAAACATGCAATTGCAGAAAAACAGCAGCCAGCTATGTGAAGATCCATATTCTATCCTCGATTG
This sequence comes from Apteryx rowi, assembly GCF_003343035.1. Lineage (NCBI taxonomy): Eukaryota > Metazoa > Chordata > Aves > Apterygiformes > Apterygidae > Apteryx > Apteryx rowi. The sequence goes on along the minus strand of NW_020450665.1, from coordinate 3,760,965 downwards.
CCCACAGAAAACTTGTTACCAGCAATGTAAATCAAACACATATATAGGTGGATAAAAGACAACTTTGTTATTGCAGACTTTTAACACCAGGGTGACTCCTTAAGACTAAAATCTGTCGTTGCCTTATTTATGAGTAGAACTTCCATTGCCACCAATGGTTATTCAACATGCTGAGTGTAATAGGAAGAAAACCTTCACGTTGTAAAACAAACAAACAAAAAAATCAATGTTCATAAATATCTTTTGAGTTACAGAAACACCAAATAACATCCAGAGTTAATACCAAATTAATTCTCACATAATTTTCTTTCTTAAATTTTGGGAAGGAAAAAAAAAAAGGCAACTTCATTCCAAGCACTAGAACTTCAATATTACCCTTCTGCCCAAAGGAGATTTTTTTCAGGTTCTTAAACCTCTTCAAATAAGGAAGCTGATAAGTTTATATAAATAAATAAATAAATAAATAAGGAATATATATATATAAAAATAAGGAACTTTATAATGGAAGCTCATTAAACAGCCCATTAGATGCAGCATCACAGACAGAAGCAATGTTTTAAATATAAAACTAATTTTCTATTTTTCATTACATTTGTCAGCAGTCATATGCAGCAGTCTGGATGGCTCGGTTGTACTTGAGTTTTAAAGTTAAATAAATGTTTTAGGAAGTATTTCCTGCTGTTCCTTCATCAGACCTACTTGCCATGAAAAGAATCAAAACATTTCAAAAAAAAAAAAAAGAAACGAAAAATTCATAAGTCAAGTTGAGAACTGGAAAAATATAAGACACTTTCCAATTCATCTCTTTTCCTGCTGTGCAGTTCTCTGCTGTTTTTATCAAACAGGAATCAATATTATGAAGATAACAATACTAAACAGTTCTGGGACCATTCTTCCAAAAGTATCCTGAAAAGATACTTTTCAGGTCTTATGTAAACCCTACATATTTAAGTGTGAATTTCTAAACTTTTATTGATGTTGTAAGCTCACTCAGTGTTTATGGCTTAAAAATAAATTTAACTGTTTTATTTTATACCTAACAATAAACAGTTTGCTATAACTGGGCTTGGGGGGTGAATAGGGAGGAAGGGAACAGGACAAAGAGAAACAACTGCTAATTGCATTTCCAAATGTAGCATTACTGTGTTCTTCCCTATACTCAGTACTGCATTTTGTTAGTGTTCATTTTTATATTTTAAAAACGCAAAAACAAAGGAATATGATGGTCTGGAAAAAAGTTATTTCAAGTAACACAGAAGTTAAAGAATAAGAATTATATACAACTGAAATGCTACCATTATAGCAAAAATTACTTCTTGTCTTCATACAGCAAAAAAAAAAGTTGCAGCTTTGGCTGCAACCTCAGTGTTTTAGACATCTTTATATGAATTATGTACTTTTTTTTTTTTTTTACTGCTAGAGACCACGAACCAACTCAAACCTAGGAAGCATTTGGTAGAGGGGATTTTTGCTTGTTTGTTTTTTAAGGAGCATACAACACAGTCTTCACTGTTACAGAACTCCCTTTTCATTGCTATAGACCAAAATTCTTCAGTAATTCACTCTTTTGAAAATATATAAGCTTCTTTACTAGGAATGATTGATTTTCAACCAGGTCTATAAACCCCTATAAAGAGGGATTGAGAAATTATTACTAATCAGAAGGCATAGTCTTTCAGCATAGTTGCAGACACATTGGAAGTTGTCCTGGAAAGTCTAGTATTGAAGCACCTGGAGGACCATTGCTAAAGATCATGGTGAAGCAGGTGAAATGGATGACAGTAATCACAAAATTATAATCAAGACGAATAAAACCAAGTAATTTCAAATATTAGTGACGAAACTGAAAAAGGAGAAAACAAGTTTTATCTGTTTGGCTATTTGTTTTGCTTGTGCAATTATAAATTTATTCCTGGTGAGTCACAAAGCTAAAAGGTAGCCACTTTAGAACTATCTTTGTTAGTAGCTCAGAGAGTTGTCAAACATTACAGCAAATGGTGGTTTAACTTCTGCAACCAGATTATGCATTTTGGTGGAGGCCGTGCAACAGGTGAGTTAAAAGTATTTCAAAGAAGAGATGGAAGGTTCTTGCTGTACAGAAATAGGATTCTTGTTAATGGGAGCTCTGCAGAGAGAAGCATGCACTGGGAGAGCGAGCAAGGTGCCATGATATATGTAGCAACAAGATTGGAAACTCAAGCAAGTAGAATGACTCAAGATGAAGATAGGCTACAATGGTAAAGAAGCTTATGAATGAGGAGTATGAGAGTTAAGGTGTCAATTTTTATAAAAATCTCTTTTCTGACAATAATCAAATTTAATGTTCTGTAAAGGTCTGGGCAAATCTTATTTTAACCTAACCAGCTATCGTTAATCACACTTTTTTCATTTAAATTGACATTACAGTGACCTTAAAAATTATGTCAGTGGAATAAAGATAAGATGCTTGCAAACATTATTTTAGCTTTGAAGCTTCACTGTTGCGCTTCTCTTGGCCTGCTAAGCAGTTAATATTTCATACTTAACCAAATTGTTTAGATTTCCACATGCAATCAATTTCTCTGTTATCTAGACAGAATTGATGAGCAACAATAACAAACATTACATGTCCTTTAGATATTTCTTCTTACTATTGTTTCTGTTTACTTGTTTTTTTTCTTTATCTGTTCTTTAAAGAACCCTCTCCTCTTGATCAATGTGAATTCCTTAATAATTAGGCTGGACATTTTTATACCAAAAAGTACAAAAGTGAACTGTACATGTAATTTCATAAGAATATATAAAAATCTTTTCCTATTTTGCTTATCTACTTATCAATGCATATGCACAATACTGGGAAAATATTCCTATTGTTATTGGAACAGAAGGGGAAAAAGATAAAATACAACAAAGTAAAGTTCATGGTTTTGTGAATTATAGATGAACTAGATCTTTAACAGATATATGGAAGAGTATTTAAGGTTAGGAAGACTGCTTCATCCAACTTTTTTATGTTAAAAATTGATATAATTTCCAGATTCAGCTACCAATTATAATACTTTTTCCCTCTTCCTCACTTGAGGCTGAAGAAACACAAGCATTAAATTACATTAAATAAATTCATGCTAATACATGTTTAGCAGACAAATGTTTGGGTTTTTTTTCTTCTACTTGTTAATGAGCTCCCCAGACTTAGCTTTCCACTTGCAAGCTGCTGCCCTTGTTCCAGGCTGTCCTTTTGCACTGTATTTCACCATATCTATTTTTGTAAGCACTGGAAGGAAATTCTGGTAGTGTGGTTGGTGTCAATGACTGTTGATTTTAAATTTGGTAACATTCAGTTTCTTTCTGTGATCGGATACAATGCACATGGAAAATAAATTTGGTACTCATAAACAACAACAAAAAATTACAGGATAGCCATATTTTACTATAAATATGAAACTTGTCCCATGTGTCTTTTTTTACTCCAAGTCTATTTAACTCATTTCTTTTACTGAAGATCGCAGCTTACAAGAACATGTAAGTGAAGTGGTCATCCTTAAGGAGGAAAAAAAGTACCTCTAAGTTTTGAATTACTTAGAGCTCAGGACTTGCTAACTGGCTTCCCAACACTTTTAATTTAAACTTTGATGTAGCAAGATACTTTAGCACATACCTTAAAGTATGTGAGTAGTCCAATTAAGAATTGTTCAGAAGCCATCGGAAAGATATTTGAACAATATCTGATATCCTGCTAAACCTGGAAGTTAATGCTCTTACATTTTTTAGGTTGCTATACTTAATATTCTTTTACTTTGCCTAAGCAACATTACACCAACCTTTAACAAAATGCCAGATATTTTTATAGACAAAAAGCACAATTCTAAGCATAACAACACAAATGAAAATGAAAGGGCTAACCTACAACTCTCTATAAGAAACAGGAGTCAAAATGTGCCTTTCCATTTGTTGAATTTACTTCCCTTTTTAATTCTAAATCATACACCGATTGTCTGTGATGTTTAAACTAGTCCTTAAGTTAAAGAGCAATACGCATCTCACTATTTTTCAACATCCTAACACAACCCTAACCGGTTCCATACCAAGCAAATATTTATTTTTTCACTTTATAAATAAGCAGACTGTTTCATTCAACGGGTTAGTAAAATAATTTTTAGCACAACTTTTTCATTTTAAAGTTGGTAATATATGAAGAAATACTGGACCAGTTGGATGTTAGCAGCAGGCTGATGGTTATCACGACTCAGATGATGTTAACTTAGGAATGACATCAACCTTTCTGCTTCTAAAACTTATGAAGCTAATCAAAGCGGAAATCACACAGCCACCTGGGATAGATGGGAAAGTTTAGCCATGACATCCACAAAGTATGTGTTTCAGCAGTGACAAATTAAAGCTTTCAAGCAGCTGTGATGTTTTCAAGTGGGGGAAGCTGATAAAAATCACACGAGGTGAAAAGGAGATCTTCTTCACAACGTACAGTTGGGCTAGGGACAGAGACAGACAGAAACAAGATTTTGCTCTGAAAGCAGAGGAAACTACCAGAGAATAAAAGGCTGTCCTCCAATATGAGAAAAAAAAAATCCTTGTTGTTAAAGAGGAGGGCTGGGTGACATAAAAATTTCTTTCTAGAATGTTAATGTATAGGTCTGAAAAGCCCGAATAATTTTCCTGTGTTCCACTATTTTTCATTAATCTTCCTGCCTTTGCATAAGTGCTCCTTACAGTGGAATCCCCTTCTCCTCTCCTCCCTAAAATTAAAACAAAATATCCTTGTGGGAATACCCACTTTTGGAAGAACTGTTAGCAAGAACAGTTTAGCCAGCATTTTACACCAAAAGCATTTATTGCAGGTGAATCACAGAAAACAGCTGAGATTTGCTGCCAAGATGCAGCAAAAGCTGTGGCTGGTGGCCACAGGGTTCTGATATAGAAGCAGAACTACACATTCACTGACTTAAAGGTAAACTTCTTGGGGGAAGTTTCAAGAGAAGAGCAAAAAGTAAGGTACCTGATACAAAGAAATCATATCTATGGAGATCTCCAGGTCCAAAACTGGTATCACATCATGTTCTGTTTTGTCCATATCACTTTACATGTTGGAGAGAGCAAAGGGAAGGTGTACTTCTCAGTGGAAAGTATAGTCCATAAAAGGAAAGGATTTAGGACATGTCATTTTCCAAACAATATTTTTTACAGCAGCCAGACTCCCCAACTGAGGGCCTATCCAAACCCATGCACACACTAAAAATAATTTAACACAACCTCTACTACATCTACTCTACTCTATCACAGGGCAATGACAGATGACTGTGGTGGCTAGTCCAGGACCATAGTAGGAGAGGTTATCTCAGGAAGCAAATCTTTTGCAATTGAGGTTGAAGCATATTAGAAATGAAGGGCAAGCTCTGATGCCCCTCATGTTTTATGAATTACAAACAGTAGCTCTCCAGAATACATGGCAAGGTACTAAAAGCAAAGAATAAAACAAAACCAAATGATGCCCTCCCAGACTGTGCCTATTAATGCTCTCAGCTGCTTTTGGGCATTCAGTCAGTGGGACCAGAAAAAAGCCAGTCTGAAGGAAACCCCCCTCCCCCAAATCCACATAGTGGGGACACTGGGTCCTCAGCACCAGCTGTTTCACTCTTCAGATCTGCTCCTAGCTCCTCACTACTTGGTAATGTAGACGTAGCCAAACTGTATTTATTTGGAGACTGAAGCAAGGCTACATATGGAGAATTTCACCTTTGACAAGTACTAACTTCATTTACATTAACACCTGTCTAGACTGTTTTCCTAAGTATAAACATAAAAATCTCCTTAGTGTATTTGGGCCCTTCTTACTTAATTAACCATATGTGACGTAAAGTGATACAACCCAGTTAAAGGTATGTCATTGTTGATAGGATCAATTACAGTCAGACATAAGTATTCATTGCTTACACCATCTGTGCTGTACTCCTAAGTGCAGAACCTCGTCAGTGAAAGTATACACAGATTAACTATATTCACTTTCATTAAAAAACACCAATCTGTTTTGTCAGCTCTAGGCATTTTCTGTTAAAAAGTTGCAATAATATAGTGCACATTCACCTTCTCCTTCCAGCATACTGTGGCTAGTGCCACATATTTGAAGGATTTTGAACAATTTTTGAGAATATTTTGCATCTTGAGTGATATTATTCTTAACTAGTGGCAACTGTACAACAGTCTGCAAAACTCCAGGTATATGCCAGCCTGGGAAATCATTGTGGTTATGGTAAAGAAGTAGGTCTTGTCGGTTCTGGTACATTCTAATAAGCATTTTGCAAGGCTTCTGTTTCTCACTGTTATTACTAACTTCAGTATTACAGGATCTGATCATATGATGTTTGAGAAAAAAAAACAACAGTAATCCATGCCTTGGAAAGCTTCAGTTGCCATGTAGGTATGCCTGCAGACAATACACACATGTATGTATATAGTGGAAATACCACAACCAATTTAATTCCTTTGATGTTAGCTACAATGATAATTTACAGCTAGACTAAATTGATATTCCTTTTCTAAAGTTAATGGATGAGTTCTATGTATAAAGAAACTATAAGGGGATGTGTTCACATCTATATAGCTTGAATGGGTCTTATTTACACTCCTGTCATTATTACCAGATGATTATTTTTGCTTTAAAACATAATTATAGGGCAGGTAACATAGTCACTGGATGGGAGAGGAACTGCTTTCAAAGAAGTGTTTTGGAGCATGGGAAAAAGCTATACAACTCTGTACGTTTAGCGCCTCAGAGCAAAAGTCCTAAACACAGGTTGAACTGCAGTTTACATTTTTGCTCAGAATTGAAAGAACACACTGGTGAAATATGCTTCTCATCAGGCTCCCTCAAAAGATCACATCTTCAAGGAAAATTGGGAACCATTGTTCTAATGTTAAATGATGACAGTTAAAGACTATAATCTTCAATCCAGGGCACTTGAGAAAGCAGGCTGTGCATCTAAGCACGTTTCCATCTTATAGAAGAAGAGACTGAAGGCCATACTTAAGGATTCTCACAAGTAAAAAAGCAAAAAGGGACAAATAAGATGCTATTGTTTGCATACTGTCTTTATATCTCTGTGTTTAATTTGGAAGAGATTTAGAGGCACATCCATGTGGGAAGAGCCTAGTCAATTTAAAACTGGGGAAAAAAAAGCCCCTTTTGGCAGATGAGGATTTTTTGGTGCGTTTATTTTAAAGTCAGTCATAGACTTGGTCCCCAATACTGTTTAACATATCAGAGGTACTAAACAGTGCTGATGAAGATACTATTTCATGAAATGATCTAATAGAAGTCAAATTATCACAGGGAGCTTAAATATGTTGATTAGAAAATGGGGAGAAATAAAACAATGAAACTAAGATTTATGGTTAGCATGCTTGTTTCTTTAGTGTTCAAAAGAGCTGAAAGCAAAACATGCTTCCGGGTGCTGGAAAAATACATATAAATAAGGAAGGATTTACTTGAAATCTAGAGCAGGCTCTTCAGAATATTTCTTATGACTGTGTATAACACAATTGCAAATGAAATGCTGTTTATGGCAGATTTTGATAAAAATAATAATAAAACATTTTTCTGTAGAAAAGAAAACTTTTCCACTACATAGAAAGATCCTCCTTCACCTCATCCATCGGGCTACATAGGAAATGTTTTAGTGAAGCTCTAATTCAGAAATGAAAGTACCTGGTTTTTTTTCAAATTGTACAAAAGCATTTAGGGTAATCAGCAAAAAAATACGAATTCAATTACAAATAATTGTCAAACTTTTATGTAATTTTCAATAATATTTTAATAAATTCTACTGACAAAACAAAAATTCCCAAGTCTCTACAGAGATTCCGAAAAGCCTGAAACACTCTTTTCCTTTCGGTCTTCCTATTCATAACCTCAAAATCTGATCTACTTTTCTCTTGTAACAAAAAATAACTTTAACCAGTTCTATTAGACCATAGACAATCTGACTTCCACATTAATTTCTGACAGATTCACCTTGGAAGAGGAACCATTTTTTGAATCTCACCTGGAGGGCAAGGTTAAAGTAAACTAAGCGGCAAGGTTTGCTATAATACAAAACTGAACAACAGTTAAAAGATGATATGAAGCTGTCAGAGTTGGCAGGTTCAAAACCCAATATAGAACCAAACAGCTTGCTTGATTTTTGAAGCTGAAGAAGTTATGTAACAAGAAATTTGTTTGTGTTAGAAAAACATTCTCTGTACCCTTTTATGCTTTCAATGACTATTTTTCAAAATGCACACGATTGCGTATTTTTCTCAAGGAAGATATGTTTTCTTACATTAGATAAACTAATTGCATACATCTGAAAGTAAAAGATTATCTATTGCACAGTACTCATGCATATTACGTAATATGATATTTTATTATAGGTACTCTATGAGGAAGTATATACATTTATGACAGACTGTTATACAAAGTTTCAGAAATGTACATTTCACTTTAAAGTACACATTTGATTTAATTGCAGCTGTTCTTGCTCTGAACTAAAGTGTTTGGAATGAAGGTTTGCAGATCAGATATCTGGTTCAAACACAGCATATCAGAGATGATAATGCAGGTTTTGGGCAGGAGGATGACAATAAAAGCATTAGATAAAGGCCTCATGAGTTAATAGTATCTGCTACACAGCAAGTCTCATCACACTGCCTCAATCCTTTCCTCTCCCCTCATTAAACACAGACTAACTGGTATGTAATATAGCAGCAGAACAACTGTAGTAATTCTGCCTGGTTGGTCAAGAAAACAAACTTTATGAACAAGAAAAACTAGAATTACACAGTTCCTTTTCAGGCAGTAACACCTCTTCTTAGGCTATGCAACTAAAGAGCTATTAGGTGTTCTATGTGATCCTTCCATACAATTCATATACAGTACAGAAGACATTTTAATAACCATTATGTACAACAAGTTAGTGTTTCAAGTGAAACGAATGTCATAATTATCACCATTATCCATAATGATCACTCTTCAGGAGAAATTGCCCTAGGAATCTTAAAATATTAAGGCATAATTATTGTAAAGAGGCCCAAGCTGGATTTAAAGTGGATTAAGGTGTTCACCTAACAGTTAAACAATGTGTTTTGCACTGACAATAAAGGTGTGGCACAGAAAACCTAAAGTTGTTCTCTATTCCCTAAAACAATAAAAAGTTGTCTACATTATACAACTTTCTTGTGAAAAGTCAGGCAGTTCTGCCTGTTCCATCATGTATAACATTACACTTTTTTGTAGAAAATAATAATTAATTTGAGGTGAATAATGTCAGGAACACAAAAATATCAGGATCTAGTTTGGGGAAACTTCCTTCAGATTCTCTGTATGCATGCCTGAATTAATCCTTTAGGCAAAAAATTCTACTGAACACATTGGTGAAATCCATCTAGAAAACAATTGTCAAATTAAATGGCTACAGCTATTGCAGACCAGTTGCAACACTGTGAAACTTGTTATATAGGAAGATGATACAATCAATACAACAAGCAAACACAAAAAGAGGTCCCAGTGATTAGGGTGCAGCTTTGAACTGGGAAACGTGCACTAGATTCTTCATCCAGCCCAGATTGCTTTATCAACCATGAGCAAACTCTGGGCCACAGATCCACAAAAATAGCTAGGTACCAAACTCTTTTTTGATGGAAATTCGGTACTTTTAAAGATCTTGCCCTTGGTCTCTCTCTCCCTCTCTCTGCCCTTTTTGTATGTCTATAAAATGGGACTAGTAATCCTGTCCTACAGAACTGTCGAGACAAGAAAAGAAAATCCCACAAACAGCTACTACTTGTAGTACAGAATAGGAACTCATGGCAGGCTTGGCCCTCCCCTGCCTGCACCAAGGTGGAGCACATAGCAAACTGTCAAAGCATTCCCAGAAGTTTTTAAAAACATTTGTATCAAGGGTTGATGGTCTGTCTCTTTTGTCTCCCTCGTATCATGAATTCATGCCTCAAGTCTATCTTTTTCTCAAGGAGGGTCTTGGCAAGCATGAGTGCTCTGTGGGATCTCTAGCTGTACATTGAGAACAAACAGTGATCAATAATATACCAAGGATTTTAAATAAAACAAAACAAAATAAAACCTCTTCTGGACTTATCTCTCAGTTTGTCTCCAATTTCATACACTTTCTACCTTTCAATTCCTAGCCGTGGTTATCCAGGTTGATGTTGCATTTGCTGATGTTGTTCATTTGTAGCAGTTTCCCCATGACTGTCATTATTACTGTTTCAAGTCTTCACTATGCTTGATTTGAGTGAAGTGCCCTATTTTCTATTCCAGTTCTGCCTCTTCAGCACTCTAACTACACTTTTTAAATGCTCCGTGTCCTTACAATTTTAATATACTCGACTTCAGATGACCATTTTGTACTCAACAAAAAGTTCAAAGATGATCTATGTTTCAAAGACCCTTTGGACAACATTTGTCATTTGCCTATATGCAAAAAGTTGAGGAGAAAAATGATAGGGAATGGATGGAAACAATACAAAATTCAGCTGCATAAAATCCAGCTATCCAGGATACATTTGCCATTTAGCCTGTCAACCTCTGTATTTGTGTCTTTAATCCCAATATGCAGAATAGCTGAGCATTTTTTTTCTTCTTGCTACTGCTACTGCATTTGACTGACTCCTGCAGTCAGCAATGCCAAGATGACACTCTAGGATGCAACTGGCCCAACCGAATAGGAAACTGGCCAACCAAATAGGAAATTGTGTCGCAGCACAGTGACAACAAAGTTAAAAAATGTTTTACACCTGATTGATTGACATCTTACATTGACTCCTCAAAGGCTGCATTGTCTCTACAACATGATCTTTACACTGCCCCCCTTAGAGAGCCGACCTCCCCATAGTTAGAGTTCAGAGACCATCCTGGCCGGCACTGCCTCCTGTTTTAAACAGAGTTCCATAAACCAAATGGACACTATAAAAGCATTTCATGGCCCTAGCTACCTCAGTTACTTTCTGCACAGTCACATGAGGATACATACATGAATTGACTCCAATTATTTCTACAATATTCTATTGAAAAGCTATTTAAATGTAAGGAACAAAAAAACATTGATGATGCAGATGAGACTGTTATTTGCTTTGCTACAGTGGAATTTCATAGTTGGTTAGATGCTGAGGATGGACTGGATACCAAGCAATTACAAGGAAATAGGTAATCTTCCTGTGAGCCCAATTTTTTATAATATTGTTTATATATGTTTAATATAAATGACACATTCGAAGTTCAGTATTGGTGTATCAGCCTCAGCATCAAAGTTTTCAAATATAGTTAAATGAAACCAAATGCAGTTAAATGAATGTGAATTGATTTCTTATAAAAGACTGAATTCTTGTGCTTTTTGTGGTTATCTGGAATGTGCTTCCAATAACTGAAGCCAACTGAGCTCAGATCTGGAAACTGAGTTTTGCTGAAAACAGAGAAGCAGCTCTTCTCTAACATTTACACTAACATCTTCTGGAAAAACAGTAATCTTTTGTGCTTCATTTGAAAGGGTTGAATAAATGTCAGTACTAGGCAGCTTTCCCATTCTGACCAGGACTGGCTATCTACATGAAATCACAAAATGAGGATTGCTACTTACCTGCCCTGTTCTTTCTTCAAACTGCCACACAGTACTGACCTATGTCTTACTGTCTCTACCATTCCCCAACAGCTCTGAACAAAGATGACTGCAGAGGGAAAAGGAAAAGTACCATGAGCTTTAAAATCAAACTATCTGTCTATCTCATGTGTTTTCTCATTAGCAGATATTCAGAATCTCTCTTGGAATAGCATCTACTCTTTCAGGAGATAGCTTTACTCAAATTTTCTTGCAAAGTCTTCCTAACATTAAGGAGGGGATTTTTTTAGTCAGTGTAAATACTTCTTAGCTTATAAAACAAGTATTGATTAATCCATTTTTATTAGATGTCTCTCAAACCCACCTGGCTTCCAAGCAGATCAATCCAAAATGAACTAGATGTCACTCACAATGGTGAAAAAGCAAACATACACAACACTTCATCTCTGTAGAATATACATGGAGACAGCCAGCTTACAACTCATTTACTCATGCCATCCCACATTCTTTTTAATCTTTTAGAAGTAGCATTCCTTTTCTTCAGCTTAAACTCTCACACAACCTCTCTGTTATCTCTCCATGAACATCTGGCCATCAACTCAAGCTAGGCATAGCTAAAATAAAATTTTCAGACTTTGTCTCACAGAAGTCCCCTCCATATGATGTTATTCAATCTTTCTAAAAGCTCTACCATCTGGCCTACACTGACAGGATCCCTGACATTCCCCCTATGTCTTCATAAGTAGAATACTCTTTCTTTTTTATATCCTAATATATATGGCCATTCCCACCAACCTCCTCAACCAAATGCATGTCCTATCATATCAATTCTTGATTATGTCAAGACATTCTTCTCTGGCTTTGACAAACCTTATCTGATACACTCAAATCCATCCAAATTCTTTGCTGCAAAGATAATATTTCTAGCCCAGCAGTTTGTCCATTCTGTCCTTCTTTATAGCTCTCTGTCCCTGGTCTTCCTCTAGGACAAGTTCTCATCAATGTTGATCTACAGAGTGGTCTATGCTGACAGTCTCCAGCATATCCTCAGTACACTTTGGAACAAGCATTACTATGTTACTTCCCCACGCTTCCCATCACACTTGGGAGGAAAATTTGCAAAAGTGGCTCTAACTACATGATGTTTTGGTCTGCTATCACCTTCTCAAACTCTCCTATTGCAGTCTCTCTCACCAAAATGGCAGACTCTTCTTTGAAATCTCTCTTAAAACTTTTATTTACTGTAACTACAAAACACATGAGTACTGCTGACCTAAGTGGGTGCCGAGGCCACTTATCACACTAACCCATGATCAGCTATATCTCCCCCTCCATCTACATTTAATTCTTATTCATATTACATTTAATTCAATATACCTTCAGATTTGTCAATTCAGGTGTCTTCCATAAAACAACTTCAGTAAAATCAGGCAAATCATCAAAATAACTTGTTCTTTCTGCACTATGACCTTTTGGTGAACCAAAAGAATGAATGAAAGATAGTAAATTATGTATTTTGGCACCATCAGTTAACCAGTCAATTAGCAATTGTTGTATTACTTTAGTTATAGAATAGCTCAATTTTTCTCCCAATGTCCAACTCTGTTAATGGTTGCTCATTTTTCCTCATGACATATTTTGTGTGTCAATATCAGTTTTGTTTCTGCAAAGTTGGAGTGCCATGTCAATAATAGTTACACAGATCATTCTAGAATGAGACAATATCATCTCTGGTATATATCAGTGTATGAGGCATAACATGTAATTAAAAGTGATGATGCATTTATTTGTAGAGATTTAATAGTGCTATTGATGTTACAGCATATATTTGCATAATCATGTTGACTTTTAAAACACCACTTTAGAATTAAATTAATAATGCCTTTCATTATATTGTTCCACTAACATCCACTGTGATATAACTGTGCTGAGTGAAACTAAGTCACCAAATTTTAAAGATGATTCAGAAATCCAAACACAAAACCTTTGAGTAGGGAACAAACTTCCTGGAAGACTTGAAAGTTCTAAATACATTCTTGTTTTCCACCATATTTCCATCTCATATCCTATTCTATCATAATTTATGTGAAAAGATACTCAAAATGAACCCTGCTTAAAGAAGGTGACCAAAACCACAGATTCCAAAGGATATGGGAACATTATTCTTATATATAAAACATTGTAAAAAGTGTATCCAAGGATGAGTGCTTATACAGTACCTATCAGAAGAAAAATTGTTGTGCATTGAAACAAACATCTTAATATATTAAAAATTAAAAAAATACATAATAATTGCCAGCTGTGTGCATGCATGTATTTATAGTCTAATTTCTGATGCTCAACTTTGTAACCTCAGCATAACATCAAAATATGGGGTTTTGTTATTTGGTGTGTACACGCATTAATATATATTTAATAAACACATATCTTTTACTCTGAAAACACATTAAGAATAAAAAAAAATCCTGAACAGTAAGTCTTATTTTGTGTTCACATTGCAAAGCAGTCTTTATATGATAATATATAATTCATAATCTGAGCAGGTCTCACTCTGTGCTTAGAATAGACATTTGTCATCGTCTAAGCACCCTTTCTCCACATCTTTTTGATCTTATTACTCAATGTTTTATCCTTTATTGAAGGCCCTCTTCAGAGAGCCTAAAATTTAACAGGGAATTATTAATTTCTGAAAGGGTTGTTTCTGTGGCATCTACTATACTATCCAAACACTGCACAAACCTTCATTACTTTAGCTAAAAGAATACAAACACATACATACACAAGACCCTCGTGAGGAAAAGTGCCATTAGCATTATCTCAATTTTACAGCCATAAAATTGTCAAGGTTGATTTATTTTGAGTACCCAAAATAAACTTATGTCCTGTTGTTGTTTTTCAGAGCACCTGTTTCTCATGCCATTTTTGTACATTCAAAACATCTCCCCTGTTGTCTTTTGCAGCAGTTGTGAGAGTTCACAGGTGCTGCAGTGAAGGCCACAGTGAAGTACCTCCCTTACATGCTCTCAAAAAAAGGAACAAATGATAGGGGGTTCACCTGAGCAGGGGAATGTATCTACAGTATATACCTGACCTGAGTGGCATGGCAGGCACAGGAAGAGGACCCAGATCTCCAGGGCCGCAGTCAGCCATTCTAAACTCAGATTAATTTCTCCCTTTGGGGCAAATGCAGGGCTGATCCAAACAAGGGAGATGTGCTGCCACACCATGGGGACCTCAAATGTGAAGCAGTAGCTGGTGCTGAGTGATCCAGAGCCCCCCTCGAGCCACCCCATAAGCAGATGCACATGCAGGTGTGAGTCCAGCACATCGGACACCTCCAAACAAGGTGACTAACCCCCTTTGATTTTCTTGAAACTCCATTACAGAGAATTATTCCATTTGTTCCAATGTGGGGGCAGCAGATTTCAAAACCCCTTAGAAAACAACACAAATAATAAGGGAAAGTGGAGATTGGACATCTAAAATGTTCAGCAAGGCAATTCTTATCCTAAACACTACCAAGCAGTTAAGTAAACTGAAAGGAAGTTAAGAGCCTGAAAAAATGAGAGTACAGACCCTGCCATAATATAACCTGCACAAAAGATGTTACAAGCACTTCTACATCTTCTATTCTGCAATTTTAATGCAATGCATTAATGAAATACTGATATGAAGCATAAAGAAGATTCTAGATTAATTTTACCAGGCTTTTAGTTTTGTATTTTAAAGCCAATCCTCTAACAAGGGTAGATATAAAAAATATAGGGATTTTTTTATTAGATTGCATTACTGTAACCTTTCAGTTATCTCCTCACTGCAGCAGCATCAGTTCTCTGTTGTCCAAGCTAATGGGAGCCTGGATTCCCCAGAAACTAGCAGGGTTGGGAGGGTGGTGAGGGAGAGGAGGGAAGGGGAGGGAAGGAGGATTCTGGTGAGGTAGTACGGGGGAGAATGGAAGAACATTGCCAAGACATGCATGTAGCTCCACACAGGACCAGCCGTGATGCAGCAAAGCCCTAAGGCTGCATCCACCACAGCACAGTGCTGCTGTGGATGGTGCTGGAGGGCCAGGCACCATGCAATTCAAATAGACTGTGCCAGCTTGGGTTTGGTGCTGTGTTCAAGTTGCTGAGTGCTCTTGTGCTGTTTGGGGAGCACAGACAGGGCTCCCCAAACAGGGGCATTACAGTGAAATCAACTCTGCTCTCTTAGCTTTATCAGCTCTAGCCCACTACTGCCTTTCAGTGCTTGCATAGTTGCTACACTTGACCTCCTAAGACCTTTTGGAAATGGAGCAGGATGAAGTCCTAGTGACTGCAAATAGATTCACTGTGGATTTGGGGAGGCTGACACCGAGTCCAAACTGATGATACCTGCTGGACTTGAACTAACTCCATGTAGTCAGTGACCTTTGCATACGTTTTCTGTGCTTCTCATTCTGGAAAAGAAATATAGGGACATACAAGTTCACTGTGCATGGAGCCTGCTGGGTTCATACAAGGCTTGCTAGTTAGAAGTCTATACAGCATGAAAGCAGCTGATCTGTTCGTAAGGACTTAAGCTGGTTTTATAATTCACGTAACCACATTCATGCAGATTGGAAGCATATGAACATGGATCCAAATTGGCTCTGCCTCTGTGGCACAATTAATCCAAAAACTGAATTTCAACATAATGCTGAGTTAACTCTAGCTCAACTCCTGGCTCCTCGCTGCAAAATTATGCTACATGTAAATTCAGTACTCCCCAGTTTTAACAATGTCATTGTCATTTATTTATCATCAGTCTAGGCTATATTAAAGATTTGACAGGCAGCCTTTTTGTGAATCAGTTGTCTATCCCTCTCAAAATGGAAGTGCAGCACACTAGCAAAGGAATATCAACACAGTAATATGTTACTGAGACTAATGTTCCTCAAAATGTAGTCAAACCACACCTGCACCAAACAAGATGTCATTTACTAAGTGCTGTTTGAGTCCAACTAACCAACTCTTCTAAATAACTTGAGTTTTGAGCTTCCCTTAGTAAACAGTAATAAGAACAGCATGAATTTCATAAAAGTTTGTTTTACTCAAAGATATTTGTTCTAGAGCAGCCAAAATTGCTAAGTCTCTCCTAAATTGAATTATTTCTCCACCCCAGAGAGAGGGTGTTCCCTCTAAACTAGAGATGACGGCACAACAATTTCAGAAAGTATTGTTTGCATTTTAGTGATCCTCAGATTGCTAACACATAGGATTTTAATATACAGCATTGGTAGTCTGAAAATTATAAAATATTTAAATTATTTTGCTTTAAAAAGCAAATGAAGCACTCTTAAAGGTATTTATTCTTCTGTTGGATGCATGGTCYTTTTACTGCCTTTATCACCATGCTATCTAAGCACCCTCAGTAGTCCGTTAAGAGATGGAAGTAATATTTGTCATATTTGGTTCATTTCCTCCTTTCCTAAGGGGGAAATTGAATGTAAAATATAATGTTTTGGTAGGGCTAACTTTATTTTATTGTTTTAATAAATGTGTACACAGACTTCTGTGTTTGTGTCAGACAAAGCTAAGTAACAGAAGTGTGCCTTGCACTTGAAGTTCCATAGCCAGTCACTTGCACCACCCCAAACATGCCCTAGAAAGGCTGAGCAGACAAGTTTTATTGGGGTGATAAAACCTTCTATTGTGCATGAGTTCATGATAGTGATCTTCTACCACAGAATTCAGGCAATATTTTTAGTAACTTCAGCCACTCATCAACTTCAAGATAAGAACTAGGATCTTGAACTTAAATCTCTGTTCTCTGGGAATATCGTGCCTTTAGAAGGCTAAATAATATGGAATCACAGAATAATGGAGGTTGGAAGGCATCTCTGGAGGCCATCTAGTCCAACCTCCTGCTCAAAGCAGGTCTAATAAGAACAGGTGTCTCAGGAACTTGTCCAGTCATGTCTTGAAAACTTTCAAGAACAGAAATTCAAATATCAAATACAAACATCATATCTAACAGATTGTTCCTGGAGAGGAACACCTACATCTTCTCAGAAGCTAGCAGGGATCACTGTGATGCTCTGTTATGATTTCCTGAATAACACAAGGAGTTTGACTCAATTATTTCTGCAACTTCTCATTGAGTATGTCATATGTCTTCTCATATGTCTATAATCAATTTTCATTTAAAGAGTTCAAATTAGAGAGACTGTAATGCATTCCACATTCTAATGTATAGTTCGTATGACATAATAACATTAAACTCTATCCCATCTTAACAGACTGACTACAAGATGGCCATTTTTGGTTCAAATGAAACATCATTCTAACCTGCTCTAGAATTACATCATCATTTGCTACAAAAGCTTCCCTTTTTTAGTTACCTCCAGCATGGAGAGAAATTACCTACTAACTATCAGACTGTCTATTAATCCCATGAGATTATAAATAAAGATGTGAATTTATAGGTAAATAAAATACAAGACTCCAGAAATTTTTCTTCTCAGCACTCCCAGGATTTCAAAGAATGGTTAAATGTTGGTGACTCTATCAGCAGTAGTGAAAAGAAAAAGCAGCCAGTTTTGTAATCAAAGAGCTGATCAAATTGGTTTCTTCTGTTACACAGCACAAAGTACACTTTATGTTGAGAATTGGAAGCTGGAAGAGGGAATCAGAGATTATTTTCCTTCTAAGAGCTGTTTCACTATTCTGTCTTGTGCAGACTAGCCTGAGTCAGAGAGAACTCCTTGCACTGCGTGGTTCTCTGGTCAGCAGCTGTGGGCTTGAGTATGAAGCACTTCCTTAATATGTGGTCATGTACCACCCAGTGCTCTAACTCATACTGTTAAAACTTTCCAGTAAGAGTCTTACTGTGAGAAAAGTGCCTGCCTCCCTGAAAAACAATTAAGCAATTACATCACAAAGTCATGAAAAACTACTTCCTCTAAAACCTATGAAGAAATCAGAAACCTGCCAGTGCAATATAGTCTTAAAAGCAGAATGGCAGGATCACAAGTTCAATGATTTTCCTTTTGAAAGATGTTATCTGGGCAGGATTCCGATTCCTAGAGAGTTCAGAGAAAGGAAAAAGACAAAACACAAACAAAAAAATACAACAGGCAGCAAAAACCAACCAAGTGAAAAAGAATTTTAAAGAAAATAAACAAGAATGATGAGAGATGAGAAATATCCTCTTCCGCAACCACACTTAACCCATTCAGTAACCTCTAAGAGGCATACAGAAAACCAGTATCATTAGGTTTTTTGCTGAATTAGATTAAAGGATGACAGATTTCCCAAAATTGTATGGCCCCCTCACCTGTTGTTTCTAAAACAGAATTTTCATGGCTACAAGAGGAAAAAGAATGTGGTTTCCACACAGACCAGATCTGATCAAGAACTTTGTAAATGTGTGAACCAAGTATCCCATAAGCTGCTCCGTATATGACAGCAATGGAAATCCCTCAGTACAGGAAGCAGTCCCACATCTTTCTGACCAAGTGAGTGCCTTCAATTCAAGCTAGCCAGGCTACAGGAATGTTACATACAATTAGATAATCATTCAGCACAGGCCTGTTAGGGACATCCCTGACAAGGCAACTAGTATCCAAAGAAACAAAAGGTTGCTGTAGATAAATGCCTCAGAAAGCCCACCAAAGTAAGATTTACACACAAGAAAAATGTCCCTGTGAAAAAAATAGGACTATGGAAAAAATGTCATCAGAATAATATTCCTCTTGTTAGAAAGTAGAGAACAACAGAATTTAGTCAGCCTTTTAAAGAGGAATCTAATGTATCTGTAATGCTATCTTCTGCTTGTCCAGCTCAGCATAGAGCAAAATGTTCAGAAGAGCCTGGAGGAAGCCTCCTCAATGACCTGAAATTACCAAGACTCATAGTCCGGTGGCCTCAGTTCCATCCAAGCCCTGTGCCTAGTGTTTCCCATTAACCATGTGCCATGGAGGGCCTGGAGACATTCAAGCCCAAGCAATACTGAGGCCATGTACACCTGCACAGCTCTAGCCTTACTTTAGCCAAACCCAGCAATTGCAGGTTGGTAAAAGCTGGGCTGCCATGGGAGGCTAAGCAGGTAGCCCCAGGGCTTCTGACAACACAGCAGTGTTGAGAGTTTGACTCTGCCACTGCACACTACTAGGCATGTCAGTCCCTTGGATATCTTTAACTCAGCATCAGAAGAACCCAGTTCAAAGATACACTTTTAATATGAACCTAATAAGATGTGCCTCTCAGTAGAGAAAACTTCAACTTATTGTGCAGATTAAGAGCAAAAGACCACTTCTAATGTTCTCTACCAGAAGAAAACACCATGTACAACAAGGACAAACCTTGTTTATATATGTACATAAAGAAGACCTAATCTTGACTGGGCACTGTTTCCCACAGTTGAATCTCCTTCTGTTACTACTTTGCCTATCATTGACAGCACTGTTACATCTAACGTTAGAGTGTTAGCTCCTTGAGAAAACAACCCTATTAATTTTGTATGTCTAAGATGCCCCACAGACTCCTTTGATGCTCGACTTACACAAGTCTTGGGCTGTTTCTTCAAGAATCAGTCAAGAGTTAACACAAGTATATGTCCAGATTCAAAAAGGAGGCAAACTCATTGTGCCAACAAAAAAAAATTTAAGTTAAGAATGGAGCACTAGGGCAGAGCTAGCCCAGATGTTTCTGCAGCAATAATTAGTAGTCATCTCTGTCATAAAAAGTGCTAAACAAAAAACTATATGAAATGTAAAATCTCCAGCCATGTAAAGTATGAAGGAATCTTCTTGGGAAAGATTTTTGTTCATTATTATATATATTAATCTAGGCCCAAAGTGTGGCTGCACTTGCAGTATCACAGAATACATCTTGCATGTCTATCGCTTTTACCTCTCATGTTTTTCCTTATTTTCTTTCACACAGTTTCATACCCTTAACAAATCTCTGATTTAGGAGGCCATGATGCATCATTGGACATTTTCAAATTCTTCTTTTAAAATCAGCCCCAAATGCTAAGATAATACATATATTTAATACAATACTCACTTGCTTCTCAAGGTTTGCTTTTTCTTTCCCAGAGAAAGTAAACCTAATACAATCATTTCCAATTGTAGTAATATAATACTGTTTTCCCCACCAGATGGCAGTAACTTCAACTTAATATAAACCAGACTGGTTGCCACATGTTCAGCAAACAATGGCATTCTTTATATTTGGGTTTTCGTAAGAGGGAAATGCTGTTTTTTTAACATGTAGAGCAATTCTAGATCCCTGCTATTTAATGACAAATTGTAGGATAATTTTTTCTACTAAGAGCTAAGCTCAGCTTTGATCAATGTATCCTACAAGGTTTTTTTAAACATATATCATTCCATATTGTCAATTTTTCAGTATACTGTAATTTTGTCAAATTTGATAAATACAGGTGTTATCTCAAGTCATTGCCTTTTTCCAACAATAATACCTAATCTCAAATGACTTGCTAGCTTTCAATAGCATAATAAACTTCAATTTTTATAATATATACTAATAGTTTAAATGACTAAAGGACTCCGGGGAGGGGGGGGAGTGTATAATTGTTTGATGAAAATTTCTACTCGACCTATACAAAATTTGGATAACATCTACAGCAAAAATATCACAGATGGCACATATTATATTATATACAGGCTATATTCTTTTTAACATGGGAGCTAGGAATTGCTTCCACTGGTAAGAGTAAGAGGGTTTTGTCAGCATACTCCAGGCACTGTGAAAATAATGTAATCCAGCGGATGGGAACTGCTCTGTAGGATATCCATTTTTAGGAGTGACTCATCCATAAGCTCCAGCCAAAATATGATTTTTCACCCTTTATTTCTTTTAGTTCTCCTTATTTTTGAAAGATCTTTCTACAAGAAAATGCCACATATAGAGGACTTTATTCCTACTCTGCTAATATTAGCATTCAGAATGATTAAGTGGGTTTATATTCAGCTCCATGCTGACTGCAAAGAAAATATCAAAAATGCCCATTCTTATTAATAAAACACACTCATCTTCCAATAAATTTATGACCAAATACACAGTCTGTTTGGACAGCTGGCTTCCACTATCCTACAAGCACAGATTCAGATCCTTTTGTCTTTCACTATTTCTTAAGTTTCCAGAGAGAAAGAAAAAGTAGAGCAAAATTTTCCTCACATATACAAAAGAAAAAAGTACAGTGATGGAAAGAAAAGGTCTCAGAAATAAAGTAAGAAAAATGAACTGGCTTTTATGGACAAACAGAAGCATGAGAGAAGAAAAGGGATAGAGAAAGAAGACCTGGTATTAGACAGATCAAAAATGAGTTGTCCAATAGATACAAAAAGAAAGGCCACAAGATCTAACAGAAGATTCACAGTAAAAAGAAGACCTGTAAGTAGGAGGGAAGAAAGGAGGAAAGCGAAAGGAAGCCCAGATGGTATTCCCGTCAAGCCTGGCTTTAAGAGGGCCATCACAATGAAGTCAAAAGTTTATTTCATAGAAAAGCTAAGGCTCTATTAACAACTTTCTTTGAAATCTACTGTTATTGCTCTTTAAGAATACAGTGATATGATTACTTTCTACCACTCAACACTAAGCAGCTAGCCATATGTATCCTTCACACTGTACTGGCTTATGGCTTATATTCTCAAATATTTCACTTTTCATAACCAAACACTTTCATTAAACCAAAAATGTTGGTCCAGTTTACATGGATGAGTACTAAATGCCTTTCATCCAAAATCAGTATCATTTGAAATGAAGACAATCTCTAGATACAGTATAATTTGAAAGACATTTTCATAAACTTTTCTTTATGGCTTGATATTCTTTTGCGACCACATATTCATGTCAGCTGGAAACATGATAACTGTAGAAACGAACATAAAGCCAAGTTATTCCTAACATACAAAGGAAGAGGAAAGGTAAAGGTACAAAAGAATAGTTAGGTGGGGATGCAAACCTGTGTGAATACCCACACACTCAAAAATCATTCTTAGATCTGAATGATCTAAGCTGTATAAGTCATTATTGAACTACATGGAGGAAGCACAGGGATCCACTGTTCAACATAAGGTCCCAGCATAAAAAGGTTAGCACAACCCTGCAATGTTAGCACAACCCTGCAATGCAAAGACCAGTAAAAAAGGAGTTACAGACAACTGATTTTTGCTCCAGAGGCAGTATCAGTAATAGTGATACCAGAGTAGAAGTTCTTGAATATTTTTAAAAAGGATATTGGGAAAATCAGAGGTGCAAGAAGAACAATAAAAAGTGAAGACTGTAGAAAATGTGTTAGAGTGGAAGACTTAAGAGATTTCAAATCTATTTTAGCTGACTTGAAAGACTATGTAGTGGTAATTATAGGAAAAAAAGTACCATCTACAGGTGCCAGCAAAAAACAAAGGCTAGAAGCTGAAGTCAGACAAGTTTAAATTAGGTAAAAGGCACATTTTTTTAAAGTGTGTTTCAGCAATTAAACACCCTTACCATGAAGAAAAATGGTGGATTAAATAAAAAATACATGCTTTCCTGCTTATGTCAAAGACAAAATACAGGGGAGTAACTATACAAAATGTAAAACCTTGTGATTTATAACAGGTTAAACTACATAGTCCAATGGTATGTTCTAGTTTTAAACGCTATGACTAGCCATGAAAGGTGTGAAGCAATCAGTCATTTCTGTAAGGAAAAAGAATTTGAATCACATCGAGACAATCCTAGTCTTCAAACAAACCAGAGTGTTGCCATTTAGAAGGCCTTAGAAACTCTAGGTGAAATTTTCATCATGAAGAAGATGGTGACAAATGTCCCATTAACTGTCCTAGCACTCAGATTTTATACTCAGTTCTGGTGTTGCCCGTGCTGAGCTATATCCCCCGCTGCAGCAAGCTATATCCCCCCCAGCAACACGGCCACGGGGCTCCTTAATGCCCAGCCCGGCCCCGCAGCAGTGCTGGCACTGGGGCTGCCCGGCTGCCCCTGGGGCCACCCTGCTCTTCTCCCTCACGGGGGGCAGCGCGAAAGGGCCAGGGCAGCGAGGCCCTGCCCTGCCGCCACAGGGAGCCCCCAGCCCCAGCAGCACCCCCGCAAGAGCGAGCGCCAGGGCTGCACCCACGACAGGAGCGATTTCAGAACTCATTGAGGTTTCTCCTAACTCTAGCCTGCAAAAGCGCTGGACACAGTTGTGAGCTGTAGCTCTGCTCACAAAACAGTGTTTAAGTAACTGATCATGGTTACTTGATAACTGGAATTTCCAGTAAAGATCTCAAGACTTACCTGTAATTCATGAAATGATAAAAATGATCTCTCTGCAAACTGAAAGGCAGCTGTATACCTGAAAGAAATACAGTGTATCAAAACAATGATCAAGGACTAATGCAGTAAACTAGCTGTTTCTGAATTTCACTCGGTTATTTTGAAATTAACCCCATTTCAGAGAAATGCTTAAAGCTATATCCCACAGCTATAAAAAAATCCTTCTGAAAAAGCAAAACCATTTTGTTTCAAATTGTGATCAAAATTAATAAGTTAACAACTTGAAGGGCATTACCATAATCAGTAGATTAAACAGCAACAAAAATCCAGTACCACAGCCCAGAGTGCTGACCTCTCATTCACCAGATTCAGCCCATCCAAACAATTCACTAGCACATGGCCTGCTCTCAGGCCCTGTTTTTCTAAAGGCCACAACAAACAAAGGCAGGGAGCAGGCCACAAATAAGGTAAATTGTTTTACTCCCCCACCATCTTCTTTCTTGCAAGCCTTACAGTGCCTTATTATGTTACCAAACTTGGGGGCAATCATTTGCTGGCTGCACATTCAACCATGTGCTAAGCAATGTATGCAAATAGAGTCAAATGATTTTATAACTTTTTGCAGCATGAAGATACATCAGAATCCAAAGTACATATTAATTTTGGTAGATGGAGAACTTATTTACCATATCTTCACTTAGTAATAATTCTAGGAGTTAGCACAAGCTGATTCAGCAAAAAGAAGAACATTGAATCATGGAAAAATTTGGGTTGGAAAGGACCTCTGCAAATCACCTAGTCCAGCCTCCTGCTCTAGTGAGGACTTCAAAGCCAGATCAGGTTGCTCAGGGCCTTGTCCATCTCCGTTCTGAATATCCCCATGGAAGGAGGACCCACAAACTCTCTTGGTGACCTCTCGCAGTGCTTGACCACCCCCATGATGAAAAAGAATTTCCTACTATCTAATTGGAATTTGTGCTGCAACTTGTGACCATTGCCTTTTCTCCTTTTATCAAGCACCTCCAAAAAGAGTCCAGTTCCATCCCTTCCACAGTCCCAAGGTGGGCAGTGGATACAGGACCCTACAGTTGGGTTCCCCTGCTTCTCCAGGCTTACCAAGTCCAGGTCCCTTAGCCATCTCCTTGGATGTTGCATGCTACCGTCCATTAACCATCTGAGTGGCCCTTCCCCCTTTGTTATCCCAGGGAGCTAGAACTGGACACAGTATTGCAGTGCCAAGTAGAGGGGACATAGAACTACAACTAGAGTAAATACAGTAGAACATAGGAATGTAGAAATGCTAAGAATAGCTTTGAAAAGCATATACATAACTAAGCTTTATTTATAAAATCGCTAAACTATGTTAACCTAAACTGGCAACCAATTTCTTTTTCTTAGACTGCATTCTAACATCTAAAAATTCTTTTTTTTCTCTTTGTAGATCAGTTTGAATTTATACTTCCTTGCATGCACAAAACTGGTATGCTTGTTCTCATTGATACTAACATCTGAACAGATTACTCACAGCAAACACAAAGTCATGTTTAGAAGTAGAATTTATTCTGAAAAGTATTAATCTATAATCACATTTTTAGTAGAATAAATATACTGGAGGAAAATACATATGGCAGAAGCACTATTCTGTTTAGCTTATGCAGTAGCAATCCTCTGATCTGTTGTTAACAGGTCTCATACAGTGCCTTCCTTTCCTTGCTATGAAGTTTTCCAGCAAATGGGGTAAGTTAGTAAACTGTTGTTACATCCAGCAAAAGCACTGGATTTTTAAACAAGGAACGTTTTAGTTTCTGGAAGTTCAATTAGTATTAATTACAAGTTTAAAGAAGCACCACAACAACATATTCACATTTATAGTATAGACATATCTACAGCATAATTACTGTCACTTCAATAAGTGCAGCCATGCATACACATACCCTCCTAGGATCAAAGTGGTGGAATATTGAGTTCAGTCTCCTGCCATCAGAGGCAACCGTGTTGCACATTCCCTTCCATAAAGGTATCATTTTCTACTGTGAAAACAATTAGAAGTGTGTGGGAGGGGATGCAGAAAAATCAAAAACCAACCACCTTGTAAGAAGGCTTTTCCAGAACACTACTGCCTTGATGGCTAGAAAACTTTTTCTAACTTTCTGTCTGATTTTCCCCCAGTTGCTCCTGTCCCAGCACTGTTCTTCAACTTAAATAATTGTTCTCATTCCCCAGTGCTTGTAATGCTCCCTTCCCCCCAATGTAAGAATCCATGTCTTTTCTCTTGGCCTTTATTTTATTAAACAGAAGTCAAGTTTTTAGTCTCCTCACAATAATCTCTCTCTTTTCCCTAACTCATCTTAGTAGCCTTTCTCTATGTTTGTTCCAACTAAGTTGATGCTTCCTACCCCTAGGTGCTCCAAATGCTAGACAGTATTCCTAGTGAGGTCATTGCAATGTCCCATACAAAGGCATTAATAATTTTCTTTCACTACCTGAACAGTCTAACTTGATACATTTTAAAATGACATAAACCTGTTTTTATGGACATTGGTGTCTCAATCATTTCGGATGAAATTCATTTTACCTAGTTTTAAGCAGCACCTTTGAGCTAGTCACCACAGGCTGATTAGGATGGAGACATCTATATTGGATCAGTGAACAGCTTATTTTGTAGTTTATCAATATTATCAGCTCCTTCACTTCCATTTTAAAATCACAAGAGATCAGCTAATAGCAGAAGTAATCAGACCCATCAACATAATTCTGTTTTGTACTTCAGGCTTCCATCCTGTCTCTATTCCTCACAACCTCCAAGTTGTGAAGTTTTCCCTTATCTTTTCTGAATTAACAGTCCTTTTGAACTGCATACTGAAAATGGCTCTTCTAATATAACTTTAAAAAAAACAGTAACTACAGGTAGCACAATTTCCCCTCAGAAGTCAAGTGCTTGTGTAATGATTTGACAAGATTACATTTTGACAACTGATACTCTAGACTAGAACATGAGAAAGAGCAATGAATATCTTATGGAATTTGGCTGCGGTAACATTCAGAAGTGAAAACAAGGTACCAAGTTTTGATCAAATTCCCACCTCATAAATACAAGGATGTAGAAATGGAGAGGTAGGTAGGATGGTAGGAAAAAAATGGAGATGAGAAATTGGATCTTGGTTTTTAGTGATCCATCTATATAAAATCTCTTTCACTAGTACAAATACACATTCCAAAAATATAACTACCATATCAGTGTTACTTTGCTTTGTGAGGGAAGTAGCAGTGATAAACAGGCTTTTATCCTACAGGCTTTGTAGTATCTAACAGGCTGGACTAAATATCTCAGGAGTTCTGGTTTTGGCCAATATT
Organism: Apteryx rowi; assembly: GCF_003343035.1. Classification (NCBI taxonomy): domain Eukaryota; kingdom Metazoa; phylum Chordata; class Aves; order Apterygiformes; family Apterygidae; genus Apteryx; species Apteryx rowi. Next base: position 3,733,763 of record NW_020450665.1, on the reverse strand, counting down.
TACCCATGACAGTGTTCTTCACATTTCATTAATCCTGTCTGCATGCAAGCGTTTAAACAATACTTCATGTGACACCAGTATTTGGACAAAACTCCGGCTGTTTGGGGATAAAACAGGGGGAAGTCTGGGGAAAGTTTTCATCCAAACTATCAACCCAAGCTAAATATGAACTATTTTACAGAGTATTTGGAAGATCTTTGAAGACACAATCATGCGCAAATACAACTGAGTTATTTAGCATAGCAGAAGCCATTCTGCATAATTTTCATCCTGCTAGGCGCTTGGACACCAAGACTCATGAAGGTCTCAAAAATGCAAACACCAAAAAAACGTTTCCTGCACCACACTACTAAAAGGATTAACTGCCAGATAATTCAGGCTCAAGGACAAATTCAGGGACAAAAGGACTATAAACAGATACTGAAGGGAACAGGCAGTGATGTCGCCTCTGAAATCCCTAACCAAAAACTGGGGATGCCAAGGGAGTACTGGGGAACTGGACCACAGAAAGCAGACAGGCACCCATGTGCACTTCTCCCTAAATTGCATATCCTCTTGCCACTGTCAGAGCAAAACCACCAGGATAGATGGACTATTAGTCTGGCCCATAAAAGCATTTCTTATGTTCTTGAATTATCTTGTTCTATGGATAAAAGAAGGGTAGATTTCAGTATCACCTTGACAAAACTCAGATTTCAGTAAAGATAGGTATTCATTCTATTTCATGAATCACAATAAACTAGGGTAAAAGATCTTTGTTTAAAATGAGGACTCTTAAACACTGCAGCCTAAAAATGAGATAATCTAAAAGTCAGAACTATTGAGTGAAGGAATACTATTAAGGTTGTCGTATAGCACTCATTCAAACCCGAAATCCCAGTCACAGCAGGATCAAAGGTACGTTAGTTCACAGAAATATGAAAGATTTCTTTCACAATCTAACTTCAGATTTTTTTTTTAATGTCAAACTACCAGTCATCGTGTCCCTCATAAACCAAAAATCATCTAACTTTCCATTCTCTAGAAAAATTCTATTTTCTCAGGCCAGAGCTCTCATAAGCATGTCCTTGGTGGTGGCATTTGTTAAGCATATGCTGACCTTTTCAAAGTTTCTCTTTTCAAATGACTGTTTCAGTTTTGCATTCTGCTATGTATTCTTTCACACGCTGCTAAATGCACACTCTGCATGCTTGCCCTAGTTTGCAAGGTTGTTTGTTTGTGAGCGTACAACTATTACAAGGTTTTTTTAGAATTCTTTCTTGTCAGTAATGTAAAACTTCCAGAGCTCTTCAATGGATACAAACATAGGGGAAATTTCTGCCCCAAAGACTGAAATAGGAGGTAATAATTTTATCAGAGGTATGTCTATAAATAAAATCACCAACATTTATTCTGAAAACTCCCTCTTCCATGAATATCTCTTTGAAAGAAATCAAATTAAAAAAAGAAAAAAGAAAAAATAGAAAAAAATGTAGTCATTCCCCAGGCAGCATGATGTTTTAACAACTGTACAACAACTGTAGCTCAGAATCACTCTGGTCCCTCCTAAGTCCTGTTTAGCTTCTCATTAAGTTGCTATGTAGTGTACAAGAAGCAGCAAATGGTGAGTAGAAGCCACATTTTGCTTGAGAAAGATCACTGTGATGCTCTTCTGAAAATATCAGAAAGGCAGCAGCAAACCAGAACCATTTTTAGAAAAAACTTTTTCTCTGCATTAGAGTGATGCATCTTCTGGTTGTTTCACATGACCTCGTGAAACATTCGAAAACCAGCTCTAAGCAGGAATCATTTTCACCATGGGATCATACCAGAAAGATTGTGACCTTCATTTAGTCATGGTCTATACATGAATGAAGCACTTCTTGCTGTTGTTCTGCATCTGTCTGTTAAAAAGCTGCAAGAAACACTATTTTATTTTGGCTTAATATTATTTCAGGTATGCTAAAACTTCCTTTTATGCAGACAGAAAATAAGCATTAAAAGGACTTCTGCTAATCAATATCAGAGACTCATAAAATGACAGTATGACATGAACACATACTTTAGATATTCCTAGTATCAGACTGACTTCCATCACAAGGACAAAACTATGCAGGTGAGTAAGAAAATATGTCTTTCTGTTCATTTGACTCAAGAGTTCTTGAATCTTCAACCTGTTATTCATATCAAAGTATTTAGAAGGAGACTAGAAAAAGAAACAAGGTCTTCAGTAGACTTTCTGAGACTTTCTGTCTGCATTGGTGGTGATTATAGACCAAGGAGAATATTCAAGAGCAAAAGGGATTTCATTTATTTTGTATATTAATCTGAAGTTCATGCAGTTAAACATTCCCAAGTTTAGAATAAAGCAAATCCACACACAGTATCTAAAGCAGATAATCATAACTGCTACTAGTTTAACTCAACTGTTAGGTACCTTGGTCTTGAGGGGAAAAGGCTAGAAACTGTAACATACTACTAAAGGGCAATCAACATATTTTTAGTCTTTGATGATTCTCTGCTAAATGGGGTTCTCCAAGTCCTTGCTCTCAACAGCTCCACAGTCAAGCTTGAATATTCTCTGTCATTAAGGAAATGTAGAAAAGGATGATCCTGGAGAAGCAAACAAAAGGATTTTTGGTGAGGATTAAAGTTGGCTCCACATTGAGGAACCTTGAAAGAAAAAAGTGAGCTTTTCATTTTAATTTCAGGTCACTATAATTCCTCTTGTATCACCAGACAGGCTAAAACTGGGACTTCTGTTTTTTGCTACCTTTCCTTTATCCAGTAGATTCTTAGGACATGCAACATGATAAACTCCTGTCCTTGAAATGATGACTTACAGCATTGTTGGATATCATAATAAAGTGCCAGTGTACCAATTGCTTAAAGATGGTACTAAACTGTGGAACCCTCATCTTCACTGAATAAGAAGAGCATAGTCCCTTTAGGGTTTTTTCTTTGTTTCAGTTCAGTATGCTATGATACAACTAATTTTTTTTTTTTTTTTGGAAGAGGCTTACATGAGTGACTCAAATTAAGAGAGCTTTGGTGAAATAAATAAGTCTGTTATAAAACCTTTTTCTCAACTGCCCAATTTTTCATAGGCCAGATGTTCCACATTGGTTCATATATCTTAACAGATCTCCATAATTCTTTGTCCTTCTGCAGGGAGTGTAGGTGGGGGTGAGGAAATATGAAGGGGAGAAAGGGTGGATGAACCATTTTCTGGTAGGATTGGTACCTTTCTTAATTGCACTGAGATATTCAGCCTAAAATTCTTCTAAACTAAACTGATGACACAATGAACCTCGTCTACAGCATACCATGTTAAATCTTTGTCCACCTCTCGTGTAGGAACAAAGGAGTTAGTTCTGCAGAAAACAAGGGAGGTTGGCATGAATTACACTGAATATGGAGGAAATTGCATCGGATAATCCTTGCTATGCAAATCACAGAATTCACAACATCAGGGAGGCATCTCCAGTACACACAAAAAAGCCCTCCTTTTCTCTGTTCTCAGAACGAGTGATGCACTCCACTTGTTTAGAGAATCTGAACTGGTTTCTATTTCAGAACAGAGTTTAGAGGACAGTGCTACTTCTTGAGGCCTTTAGAGCCTTTGTATTCAAGAAGGGGAATATGTTTAGATGACCCCTCATCTAAGTGAATGGCTCAAAGGGCAAAAGTAAAGGGAAGTAACAGTGTAATAGTCATCACTAGCTTTAACAGAGTAAAATGCCTCCAACTGGCAGCCTGAACTTTATCTTGAATAAAATCTTCGCTTGAATAAAGTTCACTGGGTGCAAAGTTGGCACGTCACTCAAGCAACAGCCCAAGATAACTCAATGATTTTTTAGCACTTCAGTGTCAACAACACAAAGAGAACCACAGGTGTATGAACTTTTGAGCAACACATCAACATATGGCAAAACCCTCCCCACAACAATAGAAATAAACTTACAGGTTTCACAATCATATTTTCATTGCTAATAAAGATGCACCTTTTCTATTCAACACCAAGACTTGTATGTCTTTCATTGCAGTGCTCTATCTTCAGTTCTTTATAGGAGAAGACTAATTATTCCAAGAAATGATCATGAATATAATTAAGATCAGATCCTCCCCTTGGTACACTGTGCAGACTGCTGTGAATCTAGAGATGACTTTTTTATCAACTACATTAAAATGAACAAGAGGGAGGCCTTTTATTTTTTAAAAAAATCTTCCAGGAGCAAATCTCTCTCTCTTTTTTTTTTTTTTTTGATTGAAACTCATCAGGTTATTTGCATGAGAATAAGTTATTGCTGCAAATGCATTGTTGAATTTCAAACCGTATTTCAATACCAAATACAACAGAACTGTATTCTGCACTGTTTATGCCACACATGTAAGACAGAGTACTTAATCTTTTTAATTTATTGTTGAAGATAACAGACATAAAAATTAAGAGAATCTCACATAGTCTAAATAAAGCTTAAGGCATGACACTTCTGCACGTTGCATGAATTTCCGCACTGCAGACATTATATGAACATGTTTGTCATCGTTAACATGCATCCATAGTTCAGCAGGAATACCAAAATGTCATATTGCGTGTAAAAGCCTTCACAAAAGACCGGCAAATAGATTTTTCTCTTAAGCTAATGGGAGTAGTTAATGGACCTTCTGGAGAAAAGGTATGATTTGCAATTATGTCAAAGACAATCTGAAAATGGAATTAATATGCAGGATATAAATTACTCAATGAATCCAGACCATGAGTATTTTAAGATAATGTGCTTTCTACTTTTGCTATTAATATTTAATTGTTTATATTGCATATGGATATTGTCCTATGCATTTTCATTATTTTCTTGGTTAATTTTGGTTTGGGTAGCCCAAAGACTTTTTTCAAAAAGTCTAGTACTATTTAGATATAACTTACATTTGCTTCACATCTACAGTTTTATTTCAAATAAGCAGTCCCCAGTCTAAAGTTAAATCAAACCGTTCTATAGCTTGTCAGAACTTCAGAATACACTCTGAGAAACTACACTACTTGATACACTCATAAATATTAATTACTTTTATAGCATAGCAATACAAATTCTACCAAGTACCATAGAACACTTTAGTTATTAAACAACAGCAAAAATAATTATGGAAATGAGGGAAGTAATTATTAACGTTACTGAAACTTCAAACTCTGTTGAACAGTTCTCCGGATTTTTGGCTCCCTTCAATTTTAATAAGAATACGTGGAATAAAATTAATCTTGTACTAATAATAAGTATACAAATGCTGTAACTGGCAATAAAACTGAACAACATAAGGTACACAACAGAAGCCTAAAACAGTCCTAAAACAACATTTTAACTGTAAAATTCTAACAAACAAAATAATTCATCAAAATTCCCAGACTACCATGAACAGTTAAAATTCCACAGAATAGGTTTAATAAGTACAATTAATAAAACAAGTACACGTATCTTAGATCAAATCCACTATGCATTTTAATTTTTCAAGAGGAAATACAATACACTGCAGTTCAAGAAGCAACAAAGCAAAAAGAAACAAAGTACAAACATAACAATTCTCAAATGTTAATGGTTACACCACTGGTTCAAATCCCCTGATCACATTTCCGCCACCTATAGCCTGCAGATAATTTTTCTGCCCGAAAAAGGTAAGACTATTACCCACTGACTTTTGTTTGCACTTTTTTATTGTCTTGCCTAGGAGTGAAGATCCTCAAAATGAGCGTTGTGGAGCAAAGAAAAAAGAAAAATAACTGGCAAAATATTCGAACAAAAAAGTTATTGCAGAAAGATAGAAATTCATTACTTTCATGCTCTGTCAAACTTATAATAATATGCACTTAGAAAGAAAAGCAAAATCTTATTTTAAATGGCATTTGCTAAAGCTATGCTAACAAAAGGATTTGTGGCCCTGTCACGAAAAAACATTGACCCTTGACCTTTTTTCAGTTTAGAGAAGGAGAACAGCCAGAATCTTGTGTATCAAATGAATGTTTGTTTTGTACAAACATTCTCCCAATTCATTTCGTCTGCTGCAAAAGCAAAAGCAAAACAAAAAAAAAAAAAAACAAAAAAAACCCAAAAAAATCAAATGAAAGGCTCGATTCGGAAACAGTGCAAGCCTGCTTCTAAACAGTCATGTGACTTTTTTTTGCTAACAGCCATGTGCGCGCGTATCATTTTACTCTGAAATAACTATGCGGATTTCAGCTCAACCTGCCTTTGCTTATAATGCATGACATAGCCTGTGAGGGAGCCTGAGAACCGTCCCTCTTCAAAAGCAAGGTTCCCATAGTTGGCCTGTAACCATGGAAGCAGATGCCTTTTTTGCTTACCCCTGCTTACCTCTTTGCAGCCACGAGCTGCTCCCTATTGTTAAAAGGGGTACGCCTTGATTTTTCTTCATCGTGACCGAACTTGCCTCTTCTTCAAAGGGCACGATGCTGCAGGTCATTGGTCTAGACTGTTTGCACGGTCCAGAGAACAGCCTTGATGTAACCCTTGCTCCGTCTGTGCCACACCACCAGCCGCGCGACTGCAGACTGTAGGGGGACATCGGAGATCTGTATTTGAAAAGAAGTCCGTCCGATTTTGCCATTGTGCCTTTTCAGTCATCGATCGAATGAATATCGAACCTTCTGTCGTTGCATGTGTGAAATAGATAGCTTAGCAAGCACTTTTGTGCCCAAACCTGTGCAGTGGGCCAAATTGTTTTCCTTTATTCACAAGTTGTTGTTTTTTGTAATATAGCAATTTCTTAGGTACTTTAATGAACTACGGCATAATGTCAGACCAGCCTCTCAACAGACAATTTCTTTGCTGTAATCTGCTTGTTTTCGCACTTATTTTTTTTTTTAATGGTGCTTTTGCTTTCAGTCATTCCCACTTGAACATCAGTCCTCTTAAAAGTGTAAGGGAGTCTGATTTTGAAACAGTATGAACACCCCAGAATTGTGGAGCTTGTTTCAAAACAAAATACTGATTGGAGGTTTGCTACCATAGGGGCTTAAAAAAATAACACGGGGGAAAAACAGTGAACTTGGAAAGCTTCCAAGGTAAATTCAAAAAGTAAAAAATCCAGCAAATATGGGTCAATCTTTTAAAAATATAAACAAACCAGAAATTGGTAAGGAAAGACAGGTATTAGAAAAGATAAAATGACCTCATAGAGGTGGCTAAAAACCTAAGAGGATCCCATCTCCTTTCTTCCCTCGATACACTGAGACAATAATTTTGGAAAATTAACATCTGATAATATGGGAACTCTAAAATACTTCTTACTCCTCTGTACCATGGTACAAGTATTTTCATTCTTCAGTGGCTAGCTATACATATATTAAGATTTATTTAACTAAAAATATGCTCAAACCATACCAAAAATAATGAATATTATGCTAAACCACTAAGAAAATGTAGCTTAACTGTTCAGCCAGAGAGCTATACAAAACTCTAAGAATTTCAGGGAGGAAAAAAAAAGAAAAAAATGCTCTAATACCTTAGAATAAAAAAGACAGAAATGTAGTTAACGTGTAAAATGCTATATTCCTGAAATCAATTGGTAAACAAGTTTTTACTCTTCTTTTAATAGAATGGCAAACTCTCTGAGCACTGACTGTCAAAAAACAATAACCTAGTGACAGCCATCAGCACCTACTCATTGTAAAATATGCCTGCCTCTACTCTGGTCTAATAAAATTCGAATCGCATCAAAAAGGGCTTATATATTCTTCAGGGTGTTGCTTACCCAGCGTTGTCTGTATATGACATCAGTATATATATTTTTGAGATACCACTATCTCATACTTCAAGGCATACCTATTTTCTCTAATTGCCGCAGGCAAAGGGGAGGTGCACTAAAGAATAAAGAAGGTTATTGTGACAGATGAAACATAATTCACGAGTACTCTTTTCATCCAGCCTTAAGTAGCAGAGGATTACTCCGAGCTGAATTTTGGGGGAGTATGTATGATCTGATTTAATAATCTGAGGACAGGCCACAAGCTGAAAGGCAATGTAAACCAATTATGCTTTTGCTGAATGTTTAGGGGGTTCTGTTACTGGCTTCCCCCCCCACTTTTCTGGAAGTAGAAGAAATGTTAACGTGAAGAGGGTCTGAAGAAACATGGGGAAAAGTAAGAGATGCCGAGAAATAAAAGTTGGGATTTTCTGGAATGGATCATAATAAATGCTTATTCTATATTTACGCTTCATGACACTTAAATGAAATAAGATCATGCCATTTCTACAGTAAATATGCGCTGCGAAAGTAGGTAAACTAATTTTGATACACTTATTGAACTTGTATTGCTTCAGAGAGATTCATACTTGAGTCTTCTAAAAATGCTGTATGTTATCAAGTTTAGATGTAGGTAAGTGTACCAGTAAAATAACTTTCTGCTGAACGTGTGTGCACTGCTTTTCTGAGTCACTGTTTTAATATTTAAACAGTAAATAGGTAAGCTTGCATGTATATTTTACATGTTTGTTTCCTTAGGATGTGCTTTTGAAAAGACTTGCTTAGCATAAATTACGGTATTACATTTTGAAAGGATTTCTTTTTACTGTTTCAATCTTTATATACAAATTTTTTTGATAATCTAAAACTGCATGCAGAATATCTGGTCATGTGTAGACAGATAAGCCGCAGAAACTGTTAAGTCACTCGGCAAAAGGAGTAAACAGTAGCTCATTTTGTCTACAGCTAATGTGTTAGTTTAGATTAATGACTTTTTTTTAAGCAATAGGTAACTTTTTTAAAAAAATCCATTTTAATACAAGTCTTAATAAACTAAACATTGATCTTCTCAAAGAATATTACTATGCATTCTGTATGAATTAGTATGCAAAATAAATCCATCTTTAAATACATCTTCTAAATGTGTTTTTCAGGTGTTTATATAGTTTGGTTTGAAAATGACAGACCAAAAAAATATATACATATATCAAACCATGAGTAAGAGTTTTGTTTGCACATATTCTGTCCTTTTTATTACACAAAAATTAGCTTAGAAGTTGGAAATAATAAAACTATGTTCCCACTTGAAAATAAATTATTACTAGAGGTTAGTTTAAACCTTTCAGATTTTTGGGCTGAAATATAAAATTAGGATTAATTGGAGCAGACTCTCTGTTGTTCAACTGCTGCTATATATCAGACCAGCTAGGACAATTAACACCTTAACACCAAAGCTTACATAAATAAATGACAAGGAAAGTGGATAAGAATAAGCACGTGAAATAACTATGTAAATTAAATTTTCTAAATCAGCACAGAACACTGAAAGATTTTTTTTTTCCAGGCCGTGTTACTGAACTGTCCTCTCATATAATATGATTTCATACCATTCTTAAAAGTAAGCATAAAAACAACGTAAGAACTACATAAACAATACAACTGAATAGTTAGATTTGGGCTAATAAGCAGCATGAACGAAGCACATCTCTGTACTTAAAAGAATGAACAGACAGAAAAATTATCAAAATACAATAAGAAAACTGCTAGAATGAAAGCATACATTTTAATATTTTAATCTGCAAAAGAAGTAGCAGCCAAAAGACCATTCTAACCAACTGACAAATAGCAACAAACAACAGCTCTTGAGTCAAAATATTTATTAGGGTGTCATGTAAATGTACAGGCTAGCATATGTGCTAAGGAGAAATTATTCTATTATCTTCAGCTGAATAAAGTAGCAACAATGAACATAAAGATTTATAAATATATACAGAATTCAGAACGTTTCTTTCAAATCATACAACAATTTAATTTTCATTGCTCATTTAAAGTTATATTAAAAAGTGTCAAATACAAGTTACTTTAACTCTTGTAACAATTTTTATCCAAATATTATTGTTACCATGTCACTCTGTACTTGCCATCCATTGTAAAGTTTCTAAACAGTAAGAAATATATACTTAAGTATTTAAGGAGTCAAGTGGCGTTTTTGCCACACTGAATGACATTAAGCAATATACCTTGTACTAATAAACTGTGAAACAATATATATTTTAGGTGTATTGATATTGGTAGACTGGTTGTATTCTCTTTAAAATTAGTTTGAAAATAGAATTTATTAGAGATGTTGCAGCACATAAAACTTTCAGAAAAACTGCAGATGAGGGTTTAGGAAAAGAAAAAAAAAGAGCATCTCAGATGATGCCAGCATGTAACAAACAAAAGAAATGTACCCATCTATTAATAAACAATGAATTAATACTGAATCACACTATGAGCACTCATATCTCTTACAAATATAAAAATATTAGTAGGACACATTGTTTTAATTCTTTTCTGTAAAACGTAAACCAGGCTGGCTGGCTGAACATATATCAAATTCACTCCATCATTTTTAATTGCTGGTGTTAAGTTTTATTTAAAAGTGGCAAATAAAGAAAAAAAGAGCTCACTTCCCCCCTGCAAACAGCTTTCATTTTAGGCAAATCTCAGTTTGCAGGTATAGTTGTCTCATTACATACTCTATAAAGCTTTAAAAAAAAGTGAATGAATTTAAGATTTGTAATGTTTGGGGAGCTACAAAGAATACAGCAGCTCAGGAGACAGCCCTGGGAATGTAAGAAACCACAGACTTTGATTCTCTACGACAAGCTGCATAGGAGTCAAAGCTGCCACATGTGGTGTGAAAAAATGCCACCCCGGTGTGAACAAAGGGTTTAAAATGGAGTCAAGAAGCGTGCAAGCTCAATGTCTAAGCTTTTCCTGTGAATTGTTCTGCCACAACCTGCAGGATATCAAGTGGGCTGGGAAGAATAGAGTGCTCTGGGAAGGCACAGCAGAGGGACGGTGGCAGTCCACGCGTTAGCGTTTCCATTGTTTCGGGCTCCCTGTTTGTGCATCATTACAAAGCGCTGCTTTACTTCCCGAGCAAATACCTTCCCAACCCCAAAAACAAAGTCACACAATTTGCACGGAAAGYGCTTGGGGCGTTAACTGTTATCTTGCTTGTTGTAGTCCTAGTTTACAGTCAGATTAGGGAATTCACAAACTACCTCATTCATTTTATTGGGGCCTGAACCACAATCTCACACATACAAAAAACAGAGTAATAGATGTTGCTCATAAATATCCCTAAGATCTTTTATTGAGATAAGAGTTGCAATGACACAAACCTTTGTTGCGGTTCACACACACACTTAATATTTTAAGAAGTGTTAAAATATTCTGACAGAAAGAATTTGCACCTGATTCAAATCAACAGCTTTTCTCCTTTCACTACAACATAAAGCTATTAATCTGCATATTCAGTTCAGAAAGCACTGTCTTCTAGAAATAGTCTATGAAAGAGTGCAGTGGCAACTCAAAAATATATGGGTCATGCATTCGCAAAGATGGTTTGCTGACAATATTTAACAATGAAGGTATGGAAAATCATACATATTCTACGTAGATAAAGAAAGAAAACAAGGTATTCAAGGTGCACAGTAAGGAAATAATGTTAAGGAAAATAATTAAATGTATTTCAAAAAATATACAAATAGAAAAAGTACAAAGTCCTCTAAGAGAAAATGCAGTACACTGACTAGAATTCTTAAACAAAAACAACTTTACAATCCAAGAAAGCAGGCCCATGAAACTCAATAAACAGTAGATTTTCTAAGAAACAAAGAAACCTTCAGATGTGCTATATTACATTTACATTTTTTTTATTAAGGATTAGGTCAAAAGCCACTGATTTTTAGTTTATGAATGCAGGTCAAGACAAGAACATTTTTCTATTTACTCTGTGTAACTCTGGATAGAAATCAATCTGTTACTTTCATTACAACCACACAATCAATTCCATTTAAAGTACAATGCAACAGCCAAGTCCAAGGACAATATGGATCGCTGAAAATCCTTCATACCATCTACAGAATTTATTCAGTATGACTGGGACAATTCTTCTTCTTATTAGCATGCAACAAGCTTTCACAAACAAACTTATCCTGCCTTCTCCATAAAATAGAAATAAGCATACACTAATCTACCGATACTAGCACTGATGCTTCAGTATTGCCCTTCAGTAAATAATACAAATCAACCAATAAAGAACAATTTTATGGAGGAGAGTATCTAAGTCATACTGAGTCACAATTATTTCTACTACTGTAATAAGACAGAACTACATATTAGATAAACCATGTAACATACATACATGCAGACAGACATGATGAATGTAGACAGTGCATTTAAGCAGTCTTCCTTAAAACAGAATATTTTATCAAACAAAAAACATTCCTAAATATGCCCCCCTCATTTTCTTATTCCCCATAATGCTATTCTGAGGTTCCTGAGGGACACAAAGCCAAGGTATTTAAAAACTGCAAAATATTATCAATGTCGCTCCCTGCACACTCAAAGACTTCAGTATAAGCAGTTAGCCATTTTTATAAATGTATTAAATCTTCATAATTACTTTTACTGTCTCAGTTCAACATATCAAAATAAAGTCAGAATATGAAATTATAAAAACTTTAAAACTCCAAAAATACTTTTAATTATGTAAGTTTATGTGGTTTTGTTCGGGTTTTAGATCCCAACTTATTTCTCCTGCACCTTATATTTGGAGGATTTTTAAAATTATGTTTTTCCTTTTTCCTGCCTGAAACATAAACCTGTCAAATGAATATTGCTGTAAATGAACATAATAGAATGAAAAACGTTCTGTTCAGAGATTTCTGCAGAATAAAACTGCCTGTGATTTTCAAGTAAAAACACTATCTTGAATATTCCTAGCATTTGTTCCTTATTTGTTCTTTTATTGATCACTTCCTTCAACTACACATCTTCCTCCCCAATAACTATCAGAGAAAATGAAAAATGAATCTTGGAATCGTGCTCCAGACGGTGCAGTCAGATGACTGCTAAAGCAGCCCAAGCGATGGTCGACTGTCGCTGCTTTCCTCAGCTTTGACAATTTGAGAAAGCACTGATATGAAATCTCTGAGTGTTTCTTTGGGTGTCACCTCCTTTTTGATTCGGTTTATATTTTTAAGTCATCCTTAAATTGTTGTTTCTGCCAACTGAACCAATTAGCAGCATCCTCTCTCAGGTAACCAGACTGTATGCACGCACATGCGTGTGCACATATGTATATGTGTACAGATGTGAACATGTGTGTTCTTCTGGTTATTGCAGCTGAGTCTCGAACTGGGACTCTCATGCACCAGTTAAATGTTAAATTTCCCTCTGCCAAACTTCACTGTATGCATTCCAGTCATAAAGAAAATTGCATAACGCCAAATTTCTGGCTCACATATAACAGCAAGTAAATAGACAAAGGGTTCACAGCATCATGAAGAGAGAAACTGTCCTGACAGACTTGCGTCTACCCCCTCTGCAAACCTTAAATAAGCATACCTAAACATCTTTTTCCTCTTGTTCAGCTGTGTTTACTTGCCGCTGCTTCCCTCCCCTGGCTTCCACGAGCTCATTTTTCCCCACCTCCTGAACCTGTTTATTTTCTCTCCGCTGCCTGTCTGCTGGCAGTGGCGCTGAAGGACCCCCGGACACTGCAGCCCCACCAGCCCTGGTCCCGGGGGCACACTAAGCGTGTGAACAGAGCGCAGGAATTAACAGGTTAATCCAGATAGGCAGAAGCAGGCAGGACTCAGGCCTGGAGAATATAAAGCAGCACTATCTGAAAGGATTGCATTAAACCTAAGATCTGCAACTGAGACAGCAGGGATACAGTTAAGAGAGAAAAATTCACTTCTGCAGAATACTCTACCTATTCAGCCATTAAACAGTTGAAATTTGGGCACCACAGAGGTTAAGCTTGCCATCTGGGAGCCTGGTGCAGAGCTACTGGGCAGCCCTCGCCTCTCCCTGCAACTACCACCACGCCAGCCCAGGGAGCCCCGACACCAATTTTACCAGCAATCTGCCCCCAGGGTCTATTTTAAGCCTGTATCAGACCCATCTGCAAAGCTGGCCCCAGAGAGCCAGCTCAGCTCTTTCTGAAATGCTGCAGACCAGCTACGTGATCCACCTCAGAGCCTGCATAACTGGTAGAGAGGACCCACACTGGCTCCCCACCCCAGTGTGGATTTTAGTGGCAGCAGGGAAGTCAAAAATGTGGGGTGCCAGTACAGTTAAACAATTTATGAGGAAAGAATAAAGCCCGTATTTTAGCAGATGGTTACCTTTCCTTCCAGCAGGAAAACATATTATTTTCAATCATTATTAGCAGAAAACAATTCCAAATTTTCCTGGCTCAACTGCAGGAGTTAACAAACACAGTTTTCCCCTGGCTAGAAGGCACAGCAGACCAGGCCTTGAATCACGAGCTAATCGCCTCAACGCTAGCTCCTCCCTCACTTGCACTGAAGGACAAGGAGACATCTCTTAGAGCAGTGCCTGCTGCCATCTCCCAACCCCTCATCGGATCAGCATGAGCCTCACGGTCGAGCCATGGTGACAAAGAGTGAGCAGACAAAAGGCAGAGTAACACGTACAGAAAGCGCAGGCCAACAGATGACCTCCAGTGCAGAAATGCACCATTAAGCAACTGCTTCAGAGCAGCTGCTGGTGGTTGAAGCCCTGTCAGTGGGGTACCACCAGACACCAGGGCCTCTGAAGCCCTCAAGAGCTTGGGTGCTGCTTCCCCCTTGCCTGCCCCCTGGAGAAGAGACTTGGAAAAATCAACCGGGGGAAGTACCAGGACAGGAAAATTTCACAGGCCTCCTTTCTGCTAGAGCCTTTCTTGTGCATTTACAACCACATGGCAATTCAGCCTTTTTTATGAGGCAGTGCTGGAGGTGATCGCTGGTACAAGAGGCAAAATTCTGATTTCTCAGCACAAAATGTTCAGTTCACACTTCCTGACAGCTCAATGAGAGCAGCCCTGGTGCAAGCACCCGCTCCACCCTTTAATCATTCTGTGATGCTCAGGAATTACAGACCAAGTGTAACATGAGAGTACTCACTGCCTGCATAGAACTTTTCACTGCCTTCCTTAATTTATAAATCTCCTTCTGTGGGTTTATTTTAGTACCCTGATTCTATTTGAACATAGCTTATTATGATTTAATTTCCTCCTTTCTTTTTTTTTTAAACAGAGGATGGAAAAGAAAAATAAATCTCATATACTCTCAGCATATAACAGTTGATATAATAAACTGAAATGGCTCCTTCTAATCACTTGGGGATTTTTAAGTGCATTTTATTGACATGATAAGCCATTATGAGTCCTTCAGACTTGTTATGGTTTATCATATCAGGGCTTATGGTTTTAAGTAATATTCTTAATATGCATTCACAGCATCCACTCCAACAGCTTCTTTAATCTCAATTAAATACCATTAAAGATATGTATGGTACCTATGTATAAGTGGCACTAGAACAGTATTTATATGCACTAGTTACAAAATAATCTCAGACTGGCTCAATTGGCTTCCATCTCATCCCATACCCAGGAGTCTTATTTCTAAGCGCAAGTTCACATGCAAAGGTAGCATTATTCAGTGGAATTATAGGTGCCAAAAGTTTTTGGTGGTAGTGGGTTTTTTGTTAACGCTTCTTTCTTTCTTTCTTTTCTTCAAGCTAGTCATTAAAATGAGATCCATTCTGCCAATCCGCAGCAGCTGTCTGAACAGAACTTAAAACCCCTTGACACGTCCCAGCAAAATGGAGGTTATCCCTGGTGTCTAGGACAACATTTGCTCTCAAAAAGAAATAAAACTGAATGTCAGAGGTCACCAGGGAGGGCAGAACTCTGACTGCACAGAGCACAACTGTGCAGCCATCCTGAACAGCCACATAATACACCTATGTCTTTCCCCAACCTGCACCATAGATTTATAGTCTGCCTCTTTATGTTTTTTGTACCTGTTCATACACTGCTCTGTTTTCCCTTCTCATCTTCCTTTTATCTTTACCTTCTGGCTTCGCCACAGACATGGGTCTCCTGCCCTTACAAGAAAGAAGAAGCAGGGAGGCAGCAAAAAGAGATCATTTCTAGACAGAAGAAAAGCAGTCAAAATGAGTATGGCTGCCAAACTGCCAAGACCTTCCCTTAACAAAAGACAGAGTAACAGCAGCAAAAGAGAAAGCTATTAGAATATTATAAACCAGTCTAGGTGTTATGAATTTATGGCAATTGGTGCAACTCTGAAGTGAAAAAGATGCAGCTGACAGCCTCTTTTAGGAGGCTGAATGGGGCAGAGAACAAAGCAAGACTCACCAAAACACAGTCCCAAAAGGGAGCAGGTGACCTGGCGAGGCAGGCGCTGAAGTTGGCAGGAGTACAGATTTTAAAACATCCAAAGTTACAGTGGGTTGCCAGCAGCCCATCTAGCCATCTGCTGTCTCCAACAGTGACCAACAGCAAAAACCTTGGAGAGGGTATAAAAACAGACCAAGCCTATAGCTGTAGTCTGAATTTGAAAGGAACTTGGAGCTGCTGCCTTGCATAGAGGTATTCATCAGCTAACCCTGTAGCATCTTGCCTCTTCAAGCAGCAAGCATTTGGCATACTTAGCATCTAATTGTAGGAACAGAAATATATATACATAATAGAATAAAAGCATATTTGTCATTTAAATAGTTATACCAACAGCTGAAACGGAGAGATCCAAGTTGCAAAACTAAAGGATGTAGATCCAAACATACTCATGAGAAAGGTACACAATCCTCTAATCGCTTTATGAAAAAGACTCCAGTGAACTACACTACTCTTCCCACTGTTGTCAGAGGCTGGCCCACTGCTGAAGTAACCCTCAGTACAGAATGCCATGCTTCTGCTATAATGGATTTTAAGTTTATGATGCACTCTTAGAATCATTTCAATAAAACCAAAGGCTATCAAATGATTTCATAATCAATTAACACTACAGCTTAATTCCCAGTTTGCTGCATCCTTCAGTGCTGCTTTGCCACATAATTGATGTCTAATTTGCCATACCGTTCAAATGGGCCTTGGTTATTCTCATTCCATTATCAGTAACTAACTCATTATTCTAATGCACTTTGAAGTCTTTTAAAAATAAATGTGAAAGCAAGCTCTATTCTATTCTACATCCATTAGTTATCCTTCCAGGTTAGAAATCATTTTCAAATCATCATAGTTCTTTCTCTTCATACATACCAAGTAATTCATTTATAGCAGAATAGGGCCCATATTTTAGGAAAGCTTTCTGAGGTAACACAATAAAGCTTACATCAACAAACAGCAATACTGATACATAATAGTCCTCAGACTAACAAAGAAGATAAATAATTACCATTTTATAAGTTTCTATTTTGATGGCCCATGTTAATGAAAACAGTCCAAAAGAACTGAGCTTTTATTTGCCATTATACCTAAGAATATCAGTAAGTTCATTAAAACAATATAAAACAAAACCAGTAGTCTAAGCACATGTGGGCAACTGGAGCCTCACAAAAAAATCCTTGTGGCCATAAATTATCACAGGAGAAGAAATCCCTTTCTCAGATCTCTACCACATCCAATATTTGAAAAGTATGCTTCCTTGGTTAAGAGTCATTTCAGTTTGGTTGTCAATTCACTGATGTCTGAACAACAACAACAAGATGTTAAAGTCCACTTGACTTTTGTATTTGATGAAAAGTCACCTAACTCACATCTAACGGTAAATGGCTTAGCTAAGAAGGTAAAAGTTGACCAAACAACTACAAATTCCTCTTCCTCTACCTACAGAAACAATTGGAGCCAGAATTACCGAAAATAATTTACTGCCCACTTAAAGTCAGAAGAAATATGCTCTTGAGTCTCCTAAAAGGAGCAGCTGTACAGAAATATCTGATTATATATTTGTACATTCATTCAGCCAGCTCTGAATCCAAACAGAAATCCACAAAGATAATGACACTGTCTAGAAGCCCAGGTCCTTAAACTACTGGCCAGTTCACATTTATTCATATGCTGTTTTCTTAGACTGTTTGACTGTTATGGTTATTAACCATATAATACTCTGTGTGTCATTTAGTATCTACCTTCCAGTATTATATGGTTTCTTAAACAAACATGAACACTCTCTGATTTTATATAACCATTTCAAAACTTCATGCAAGGGAGGAAAATGTTTTGAGGTTGGGAATTGCAAGCATCAACGTGACTAAACTCGGTAATGAAGTATTGCTTTCTTGGACCACAAATATTAAATGACATTAGATTATGAGAAACCAGTACACTCCTACCCACAGCCTGTCTTTTCCATTCATTATTTGGACTCATATTATGAGTCAAAGATCTGTTTCATACATAAAATCAATCAAGAAAAGAGAAAGAAACAACAAAAGAAACAACATGGATCAACATTTAAGGATCTTGAATTCAAATTTGCCTTCATTAGACAGGGGCACCAGAGCTCTGTTATCCATGTTATGTTTGCACTACTTGATAATATCATCTTATTCCAATATCAAGCCATTGGAAATGGCCATGAATTTTAGTTCATCATTATACAGAACTCCACTCCAATCTCCCCTTTTCCCAAGGAGTTGTTTTCGAGTTTGATTGCTACAGATGAACCATTCTGTAGGAGATTTCTCATCCATCGTTTGACATTTAAATACAACTAATACTAGTTCAGGATTTTCCAGTCTTGCTCTACAGAAGGTTAACCATCAGTTAGGTATGACCATCTGAAGTGCACAAACTCCCAGCAAAGAAGAGGAAAGGACTATGGAGATTGAGTCTTGGTATCTGTGATGCTGGAAATTAATTCACCTGAGTTTTCCTTTAGCTTTGAGTGCTCCACAGACCCCTCAGCATTCCTGTAGCTTTACCAGTGTGAATTTTACCATCAAACAGATTTCAAATATTCCATTAAATTTGAGGAGATTAATATATTCTCCTATACATAAGCAGATAAAACCTCTTATGATTGCTTTTCTAATATTTAAGTTTTGTATTTAATTATGTGCCTTTGCATAACATAGAAACAGGTACGGAAAACATACAAACGTGAAATAGTATTCATAATGACCAAAAATATTGACCATGCTCCTAAATACACAGCTTTCTATAGACAGCTACACCCATCTATCCATCAGTCTATCCATCCAAAATATTCAAAAGAAGAAACCCAATGGACACAGTCTGAACACCAATAAGTTAAGAGACCACAAAGAACTGATATTTTCATTTCATGCTTTCCTTTTTTCGAAAAGGCCTAGTCCATAATACTTTGGTATGCTGTCCATGTTCTCTGAAAAGTATTTAGGGTATATCCCCAGCAATTGAAAAATTCATGCATCTCAGGACCAAAATGGGAGGTTTTCAGTAACATATGTATGTGGCTTAGCAGTTTGACAGAATCCCATTTTTAAAAGCAACTTGAATCTCTACTCTCAGCAATTTCAAGGAAAATATTTCAAATATGATATGGATATTAAAAACACAATGTTTTTATTTTTAATTCTCAAAAAAATGATCTTGGATTCTTTGGCTGTTGCTTGTAGTATGGCCAAACTGGGAAGCAGGAAAAGTAAAAGGGCATTGATTTTTTTTTTTCCCCTAATGCTATGAAACTAGCAAGAAAAATGTATTTCATTGTAGGAAGATGACACTATTTATGGAGACAAAATCTTCAAAATATAACCTGAATTGTAGGAAAAACAAGATTATTTAAAAGTGTGTGCCAAAGCACATTACAAATGACAGAAGCATCACTCCAGCTTGCGGGCATGCCACATAGCAGTCAGTGACAGAACTCAGGCCAGAGGAGCACAAGATCCTCCCTCCCTCATTTCCTTCTTGGAGAAGCCCAAAGCCTGCGACTAAACATCTCATTCTTGACAGCAGCTAGGAAACAGCTATAGTTGACTACAAGCAGTTACTCCCAAATCCTTGCCCACACACAATACTCTTTCATTTCAACAGGCCCTGGTGAGGTTTGAGTTGCCCTTCTAATGGCTGCATATTGTCTATATTCCAAAATGGTAAATATACAGAAGAATGCATTCTGACTGTACCTTTCCAGCTCTTGGGGGATTTTACTGTAGGAAAATCGTAAAGTTATTCAAGAGACAGCAGTGCAGTTGGAAAAATGAAATACAAAGCTTTTTTAGCAACATCCATTAAGATGGCGCACATTCCTACCACGCCACAATCATTCATCTGCTGCATCAAAAGCATCTGCCTTTCTATGAATCACACAGTCATAAAATACGTGGATAAAAATTCATGATAATTTTGGACACCTCTCCAGAACTATGTAATATTATTCTTTTACACTCAGAGTTACCACATGTCCCTAAGGGACTGACACTACACAGTTTAGGAGAATACAGCATTGTAAAGGAGATGAAGTACACTAAGCTGGCTTCAAACAAGAACATCATGTAACATTCTGTAAAGACTGTTATGAATTCAGAAAAGTCAATTAAAAGTTCTCTTCTCTGGAAGAAAATTAAAGGAATATTTGTTCTTCCTCCAGCAGGAAAAATATGCCTTCATCTCTTTGTCTCCTACAATAACAAACAAGATGTTTGCTGGTCAGGGAAAGGTTTTAATTTTTACTGTGCTTCTTTTTTTTAAATGGTTTTTATGGTCCCTCTGCAAGTAATCTTAAAATGTACAATCACTAGTCAGCTGCCACTACCTCCCACTTAAAAAATAATGCTTAAAAGACTATCTTACAAAACTTCTGAAATTAGCAAGTTCTTTCTTTCTGGGAAGTATACAGGGAATTGATAATTAGAAACCATCATAAGCTACACAAACGGTAAAGAGTTCTATATTGCATAACATTAGAAGGATCAAATATATGCAGTGATGCATATTCTGGGAAAGTAACCTTGAAAGCTTGTCCTTACGGTCAAAGGAACAGACCTGAATCAGAAAATTCTTACCCATTTTATTGAAACTAGACTTTATGTTTTATCTTATGCGCAAAAAATCTTTTTGCGCTTGAAATTTTCTGGGAAGATTTTTGGTATCCCTGTACCTAGGAAGACATCTGCCAACAAAACTGAGAAGCTGAAATGTTCTAGTCTGCCCTTTGAACAGAAAGAGACCATGACTGCAGAAGCAGTTTTTGAAGTGGACACCCCTTTTAGTCTACCTACACCCCACTGCCTCATTTGTGGACAAATGGTTGCATTCTGCACACTTCTGAAGTAAGAAGGAGCTGCTGCTTTGTACACAGGCAAAATGCAGCTACTCTCCTGCTTGGGCACCCTGGTGAGGCACCAGCTCTCCCCGTCTAGGGGCCTCCAGGAAGTGCTGTAGGGCAGGTAGCATCAGGCACTGCTACCCTGCACAAATGGGAGCTATCTGCCTCAGTGCAAGTCTGCTTGCTTAGAAGGGCAGTGTCTGCAGGAGCTCAGCAGGAGTGGGGAACAACTGGTTTGCAGCAGAAAAGAACTGCCAGACTCTCATCCTCCCTCCTTTACCAACCCTGGGAACATAGGGTAGGATAGAAACACACATTGATCACTGAGAATTGGAGACACTAGACTGAAATAAAACTCTAAAACTAAACTAGAAATAGAAACTAACCTAAAATAGAAACTAACCTAAAATAGAAATAAAATAACAGCCTTCTCAGGTGCTTCCGATCTGAAATATTACTGTGCAATGTACTATTTCTTCATACATTTCTATTGCAGTTTACAATAAATCCAATGTTTCAATTCTATACCTTTTAGAATGTAAACATAAGAAGAGGAAGTTGATCACTGCCATATTACCCAAGATGACTGTCAATGTCCACTTTGCTAACATGTATTCTCCTACTACTCTTCTTCTATTTCCAATTACTTGCTCCTATAAGAACCCATTTTTAAAACTGCACATACAAAATCAGGTGTGAAGAGTTTTGTTCAGTTGGTCCAACTCAAGTATAAATATGATGAAGAGGACATCTTCATTTGTGTTGCTGTAACTTAAAAGTTAACACAACCACATTCCTGACTTTCCTTCAAAAATCTTGGTAATCACAACTACCACGTCTAATCATTATTATGACTAATTCCAGAATGCATTCCACCTTTATTTATTGATGACTTCCTAGCTGAAGCTTAGTTTACTCTTCTCTAACATGTGGTTCTTTTTATATCTACCATCTGACATTTACTGACAGTTGGAATTAGTAGATGAGTTAAACACTGAACTTCAGGTGAAATGGAAATACAAACATCAATGATTCCTCTTCAGCTGGAACACTGTCTATGAAAGACTATCTGGTTTCTGATTAATGGGGAAGAATACCTGAAATAAAATTGAAAAATCAAGAGACAAAAATAGGGCAATGTGGCTAGCTTTAGCTTACTGGATAAAGTGCAGTGAAGAAAAGCAATGTTTATCCTTTCACCTTCACGCAGAGACTGAACAAATGTTCACCATGTTCTGGAACCAGAGGTCTTACAAATTCAAGCAGACCAGGACCACCTCTCTCTCTTTCTCACTAAAATAGCCCTAATACAAAATAATAGGGAAAACGCTTTAGATGTTCTTTGCATAGTGAAGTCATAAAGGTGAATTCCACAGGGAAAAACTCTAGTTGTCTACAAATCCACTTACAGTTAAATATCAAGAAGTAAAACCCAAGAATTTGCCAAAAGAAAAATTTATTCTACTTAAGCAATGCTATTATTTTCTACACTCATTTTGCTGGAGAATTCCTAGGTAACTGGTAAATACTCACAGTAGTTCAAAACATAATAGTATATAATAATAGGATATAATTATAATGATACATAATTCAGATATTGAGGGACTTTTCTTTTTTTAAGCCAAGCCATTTAAAGCTCTGACTTGCGTCGTCTTACTTATTTAATCTTAATTCTCCATAAACACTTGAAAGAGGAAAAACCCTTGCTCATAAATCAAATGCTGAACCTTAAGTCTTCAGACGAGCATAAAGTGTTACAAGAGTTGATATTCTTTAGGTTGTTTTTTCTCCAGATTTGTATACATAATATTGGGTATAATTGTGTGGGTCCCTTTTAAGCTCTATAGCGCTGTTAACAGAACTGCAGCTGCTCTTTATTTATTTTTATCCTTTTTTCCCTGTTCATAATACACAGGCTGTCTGGCTCATTTTCAAGCTATTGAAATATTTCAATTCTAAAAAAAGTACAATAGGCCATAACCACTTATGGCCTAGGAAATCCTTCCCCCTTCCCTCTTCTCCCCCATCTTCTGTGAATTTCTAAAATTTAAGGAAAAAAAAAAAGAAAATTCAAGCGGACATCTTCAGACAGCAAATTTGTAATGTGCTATAGCCCCTCCCATCTGAGATGAAAATACTTTACAAAAAGACTGGTTTGTGTTGTACCACTTCTGGCACTATAAAATGCAGACATCTAAAAACTGTGAAAATCAACACAAAACTGTTTAACTAAACTTTTACAAACGTAATGCCTGATCAAATTCAGCTCAAGGGTTAGCTATGGGTGAGCCGAATTATTATCCAAAAGTACATCTTTACAAACTTCCTGCAGGTGCAGGAAAAACAGAGTCTTCCTGGGGGAAATTATATTAAAAGCTACATTGAGAAGATAGCATAGAAATTAGTTGCCAATTAAGTTATTTAATTTTATGATCTCAAAAATCCTTGAAATGCTTGAAAGATAACAAAATTATGTATATATTCACAATAGGAGAAAAATATTTGGAGTAATCTTTCCTCTAAGATTTAATTCTTTTTGTAAGTGGGAAGAAAGATAGCTGAATTACACGTAAAATGATCTATGCCCTGCCATTTCTCAGTTTGCTCCCTGACAAGAATATGATCCCCTTTTCTGACTATGCCTAAGCAGGCAATACATGCAGTACACAGAGCAAATGACTTTTGCCATAGATATCATCTAGATTTTTTTTCTTTAGCTTAACTAACAAATCTGTGCTTGTAGACGCTAACTATGATATAAGCACTAATTCTGACTCTGCAGTCCTATATCTTACCTATCTTAGTACAATTATTTCACTAGAAGTACAGGCTTCAACCAGGCCTGGAGACTGATTTAATGAATCCCTAAAATGTACAATTTAAGTGGACAAGACAATCCAAAAGATTACATACAAACAAAATATAAAACAAACACCTACGAAGCAAAAAGACTCTTGATGTGCCGCTGCCAGTCCTGTTACCAGCAGGATATACTGTAGCCCACCATAATTATTCATATTTTTGTCATCTACAAAAGAACAGGTTTCTCCCACAGGTTTCAAATGTTACCTGTGGGATGGGACATGCAGAATTTATAAAGTAATACTGAGCTTGTAGATTGGTTGGCTTTCTTTGTCCTAGCATTAACTAGCTTAAGGCTGTTGAGATCTACTGCTACACTTAAATGCACCATTTTAAAAAAAATCCAACACAAGTCATGTCCAACTCTTGCTTCAGTTATGCATTTTTCACATGGCCGCAGCAAGACCCTTAATTTCCTGCCCCAAAGTCACAGTATTTTTTGAAATATTTTCTACTTTTTATACCACAAAAGCTTTGATTCCTGCAGTGAAATGAACACTACTTAAAAATTACATTACATTATATGAGACTGCAAAGCCTGGAACAAGCACTACAAGCCTTCAGCTGTGGAGCACAGAAAAAAACAGGAACCAGGAACTCAGTGCCTCTGAAACTCTAAGAAGTGCATGTAAGGGAGTGGGAATTAAATAGCTATGATTCACCTGAGCAGCCTCCCCATTCTAGACCAGTGCACAAGTCAGAGCAGCCCCAGCAATAATTCAAACAATCCTGGAAGTACCTAACTGCTGCTGATAGAAAAAAGCCAAAATGGCTGGAACTGCCTGAGGGCCTATTTGCACCCTCATGCCTGGGAGCCCGTTCATGTCTGGGCATTTGATTACTTTCTCAGAGTCCTCAGAAGACAAGCTATGGATGCTTTCTGGAGCTCTTGCACAAAGGCAAGATACTTAATTATCTCAAATACAGCTCTAAGACAGGTATAGTTTCCACTCCTTTCAAAAAAAGAATTAATGCAAACCTTCCTTATGGCAGTTTAAATGTTGATGATCATTTTAGCAGAAGCATCTAATTATTAGCACAAGCCATATTAAGCTATTCTGAGAAAGCTCAGTTCACCTCAGTCCCAATCTCACTTCTGAAATTCTGTAATTCTGAAAACTCAGATCTCAGTTGACATTTACTTTTCAGGCTCATGAATCTGGTAATCAGGTCCATAACTCTATTCTAGGCTCTGTTCCAGAGTACAACTACTGCTAATGTGAAATACTCAAAAACAAAACAAAACAAAAAAACACAACACAAAGAAGCACTCAGAGTACTTTTCTGAATAAGATTGAATAACAGGGCGAAGAATGTGCTCTTTAGCTTATAAAACCTGTAGTTTCCTCAGCCTCATCGCATTTAAAATGTAACTTAAAACTTAATTAGCTTGCAGAGTAATTAATGTCTCCCACAGCTTTAACTGCTGATTCAATAATGGCAGTTACAAAGAAAATACAGTCCTAAATATCAAAGCTCCAAGGCTTTTTGCTAAAATGTAGGTCCTAGAGCTCCTGTGCTCCCTGTGCCTTTCAGCCCCCTGGATCAATGCAGAGAAAGGGACTTTGGGACTGCAGGAGCCACAGCCAAACCATAAGGTCTGGAACATAGTCACCAGCCACAAACTAAGGAGCAAAGTGCTTCTGCAAAGTGTTTGTGGCACAGCTGCAGACCTTGGAAATCCAGGTTTCCCAGAAGCCTGTCAGCCCAGCTCGTGGGAATCTGTTTTGCTTTGGGTTTTTTTGTTTGTTTATGATGGTTGTAATAGCCAATACACATCTGTGAAGTATTTGGGTTCTGGCTTTTTCCAAAGTAACCCCATTTCAGCAGAAAATTTCAAACCTGCACTGGACATTGCCCTTGGAGTTGCAAACCCATCCCCTGGGGGTTTCCTGGGAGCACTGATGTCGGACATATAACCCTCCTATGTCTAAGCCTGGAAGATGGAAGGGAAAACAGGGAGGTGAGAGTTACCAGGTTTTTTCTTCCAAGGGGAGTTCTGTCTGACTAAGGAGCCCACCACAGGTGTGATGACAAAAAATACTTCTGGAAATGACCAATGCATTCCAGGGATTGTCTCATTCACGTTTTAGGTGGAAAACAGTGAGTTAGTTTGAAAGCTATTTATTAGCTCTGAAATTCCCACAGTCTGAGGACTGGGTGAGAGACTCAGTTGTTGTAAATTGATGTAACTCTACCTAAGTCTATGGAGCTCATCTCAGAATTTTTGGTATTCCACTTCCAGAACTGTGCGAAGATTTTTTTTTTGCCAAGCTTAAAATAAACTGGCTGAAACAAACAACTCTTATCTTCAGATGCTTTTCTGGAGTTACAGTCCTAAAGCATGCCAATTAGTCTCTTAGGCAAGTAAGTCCTTTCATTTCTTGGGGCCTTTACCTCTGTGTACTAAATTCAGAAGAATCAAGTGTGTATTTGTAAATCACAGACAAGATGTGGACCACAAAAATATTACTTCAATTAACAATAGGCCAGACATTTACTGATACTAATTGGCAAGATAATGCAAAGTATCAGCTCTGTTTATACTGCTTTTCAAGGTATTTTTAGAATAATAATTTTAAAAAAAGGATAAGTTTGATCTGTAATTCAAATCACACTGTATCTTTGATTTGTTCCCCCCTTCTCATCTCTCCCTCCCTCCCCAGAAAAGCTTTATCTAGAGTGGCTGAAAAGCAAAGTATCTATGCAGACACTATCCATCACATTTCTGTCTTAATTGAATGACACCAGAATAAGATCGATAAAATGTAACAAGAGACAGCTTTGCATTTCCACACTCACTTATTCTCCCTCTCTATTACTCCCAGCCATCACCGTGACCAGAAAGCGTAAGTATTGAGTTTTAACACTGCTGCCATGCAAGCTGTTAGTATATGAATAAACTTGTCAGGAAAACAACAAAACTTATAATACTGGGAAAGGCCAAAATGTCAAAAGGCCACTGCAAACAGCATTAAATATGCTGCTTTTAAAGCTATACTATAGACGCGTATGAAGAGTTTCTTAATAACATGGGCAGTGGCAATTCTTCAAATATTATCCCCCCCATTCCCCCAAGACATGTCTGTGTGCATGCATGTGTGACTGTCTGACATGCAGTTGTCGTGACCTCTTGGCTCAAATCTGCAATTTCTAAACTAAACCCAGACCAGCTGTGATTTCCCTGTGTTCAAGGATTCTGAGATCTCCAATGCATTATTGATAACCTCATTGCTTTGCTAAAAGCAGAGGCTGCACACTCATAATCCCAGACTTTTCCTGAAAAGCTCCAGCTTCACATATGGATCGATCACAAGGAATAAAATGAAAAAAGCCCATTTTACAAGAAGGCTATATATTGTGCAATGCATCCATTTCAGCATGCATGTAAAAGTAAGTAAAGTAAGTAAAATGTAAGCTTTTTTTAAACACTTCTTTTTTCTTACTTACAATTATGATGATCTTGCACTCCTGCCTGTGTAAGGGTAACACAACATTATTGGGAGCATAATTAGTATGTCAGCTTTGGAGTTACATTTATATTTAAAGTCTGTATTGAAGTTGTAAATAGATTCCCCCAAAACTGGGGCCACATTCTGCTAACCACATAGCAAATGAAAGTCCCCAATGCAAACAGCTAACNAAAAAAAAAAAAAAAAAAAAGGAACAAACTGCATCAAGTGAACAAGTGAATATGGTAAACAAAATTAATTATAAAGACAGGAAGAGGAAAGAGTTAACAATAGCAAGACTGAACAGGATACAGCTTTAGTTATGCATAATTAGAAGGCTCCTGGAACCTGAAAACACAAGTATTACCAATTTTCTAGTCACAGTTTAGTACGTAAAGAAATGCTGAGACATTGCATCACAGGAAATGTTCTCTTCATGTTTCAAGACAGACTGTCATATTTCAGCTTGGAACTCAATTAGATATTAAAACAATTGCTGTACAAGTACAAGCACTTCTGCCAGGCATTATTAAAATCCAAGTGATGAGACACTTGGCCTCTTAACTTCAATAGATAATTCTTCAGGCCTGGTTGACTACACTGCATTGTTTCTTCATTATTATGTTCATGCTTAGTCTTAGAACAGCTTTTTTTCCTCTCTCTCTTTTTTTTCCTATATCAACGACTTGGCTGGAGGGACACGGCTGAGAGACTCATATGACTTCTTAAATTAAAAGATTTCATAATTGATCACTATTTGGCAAATTTATGCATGAACAACTTCCGTTTCTGTTGCTATTGCTTTTTGTTAGAAAGTATATTTATACAGCAGACTCAAAGAGAATTCATTTTCAATATTATACCAAAGTAACAGCATGATCTTCTGAAGTGTATATATCCTCACATTACTCTCTAAAGATCACCAAATGAAAATGCATTATTATTGCAGGTATATTGAAAGATTATCATATAGTCTTCTCATCTTTAAAAACAGTATCTAATCCTGAGTTATCCACAGAAGAATTAAAGTAAAATAGCTTTCCTGCTCTGACCATCTTCTCATGTAATACTCACCTAGACCATTCGGAACTTACTAAAATAAATAACTTTTTCTCAGAGAATTAATGCTTAAAAGCAGAAAATGACTAGGGTATCATTAAAATCTTCCAAACACAGAAAACAGAGATGAAATATCTTACACCTACTGGAGATAATGCCTTATTACAATACAGCCAATATTAAATGCACATCACTGCCATATAATTTGGCAGAAAAGTTAGCAACTCTCACTGAGTGGAGGTAAGCTGGGAACACCACAGCTTCAGGGAAATAAATCATCTGGGTGCTTACATTGTCAGTGAGAGACAGAGACTTCTGTAAAAGCGAGACTCAAAATAAGGTGCTGAACATGGGTGCTCAGACTGTCTTTGGAAGAAGCTTCTCTACTGACAACAGAGAAAGCCTACAGAAACCAATCTCACAATTTAGGTACCAATTTGTGTAACCAAAAAGGGTGAATGGCCCTCAGGAAGTCCTTGCGTTGCTGAAAACAGTAAATAGAGCTTACCAGACACACTTTATTCTGCTGCCCACTGTATGGAACTAGGGAAAACATTTAACACTTCCCATGCACAAACTGGACACTGCAGAGCTGGGGGCTGGGTGGAATAGGCTTCTTCCCCTCCTCTTCCTTAGCTCACACCAGAGGACGAGAAATATAGACAGAAGATGATGAAACAGAGCAAGTACACATACATACTGTTTACGCTGAATGTAATACATATCACCTGAAGACAGCCCCCAGTACAGGCATACCTCATTTTATTGCGCTTCGCTTTATTGCACTTCTCAAATACTGCGTTTTTTACAAATTGAAGGTTTGTGGCAACCCTGCCTCAAGCAAGTCTATTGATCGGCGCCATTTTTCCAACAGCATGTGCTCRCTTCGTGTCTCTGTGTCACAGTTTGGTAATTCTCACAATATTCCAAACTTATTCATTATTATTACATCTGTTATGGTGATCTGTGATCAGTGAACTTTGATGTTACTATTCTAATTGTTTTGGGGCGCCACGACCTGCGCCCATAGAAGACGACGAACTTAATCGATCAATGTTGTGCGTGTTCTGACCGCTCCACCGACCGGCCGTTCCCACGTCTCTCTCCCTCTCCTCGGGCCTCCCTATTCCCTGAGACACAACACTATTGAAATTATGGCAATTAATAACCCTACAATGGTCTCTAAGTGTTCAAGTGAAAGGAAGAGTCACACGTCTCTCACTTGAAATCAAAAGCTAGAAATGATGAAGCTTAGTGAGGAAGGCGCGTCGAAAGCCGAGACAGGCCAAAAGCTCGGCCTCTTGCGCCAAACAGTTAGCCAAGCTGTGAAGGCAAAGGAAAAGGTCTTCAAGGAAATTCAAAGTGCTACTCCAGTGAACACACGAATGATCAGAAATATGCTGATATGGAGAAAATTTTAGTGGTCTGGATAGAAGATCAAACCAGCCACAACATTCCCTTAAGCCAAAGCCTCATCCAGAGCAAGGCCCGAACTCTCTTCAATTCTACGAAGGCTGAGAGAGGTGAGGAAGCTGCAGAAGAAAAGTTTGAAGTCAACAGAGGTTGATTCATGAGGTTTAAGGAAAGAAGCCATCTCCATACCATAAAAGTGCAAGGTGAAACAGCAAGTGCTGATGTAGAAGCTGCAGCAAGTTATCCAGAAGATCTAGCTAAGATAATTGAGGAAGGTGGCTACGCTAAACAACAGATTTTCAGTGTAGATGAAACAGCCTTCTATTGGAAGAAGATGTCATCCAGGACTTTCATAGCTAGAGAGGAGAAGTCAATGCCTGGCTTCAAACCTTCAAAGGACAGGCTGAGTCTCTTGGTAGGGGCTAATGCAGCTGGTGACGTCAAGTTGAAGCCAATGCTCATTTACCATTCCGAAAATCCGAGGGCACTGAAGAATTATGCTCAACCTATTCTGCCTGTGCTCTCTAAATGGAACAACAAAGCCTGGATGACAGCACATCTGTTTACAACATGGTTTACTGAATATTTTAAGCTCACTGTTGAGACCTACTGCTCAGAAAAAAAGATTCCTTTCAAAATAGTACTGCTCACTGACAATGCACTTGGTCACCCAAGAGCTCTGATGGAGATGTACAACGAGATTCATGTTGTTTTCATGCCTGTTAACACAACATCCATTCTGCAACCCATGGACCAAGGAATAATTTCGACTTTCTAGTCTTATTATTTAAGAAATACATTTCGTAAGGCTATAGCTGCCATTGAACGGATGAGGAGTTACTTCTTATGGATGAGCAAAGAAAGTGGTTTCTTGAGATGGAATCTATTCCTGGTGAAGATGCTGTGAACATTGGTGAAACAACAACCAAGGATTTAGAATATGACATAAACTTAGTTGATAAAGCAGTGGCAGGGTTGGAGAGGATTGACTCCAATTTTGAAAGAAGTTCTCTTGTGGGTAAAATGCTATCAAGCAGCATCATATGCTACAGAGGAATCCTTCATGAAAGGAAAAGTCAATTGATGCAGCAAACCATTGCTGTCTTATTTTAAGAAATTGCCACAGCCACCCCAACCTTCAGCAGCCACCACCCTGATCAGTCAGCAGCCATCAACATTGAGGCAAGACCCTCCATCAGCAAAAAGAATACGACTCGCTGAAGGCTCAGATGATGGTTAGCATTTTTTAGCAATAAAGTATTTTTTTAATTAAGATATGTACATTGTTTTTTTAGACATAATGCTATTGCACACTTAATAGACTACAGTATAGTGTAAACATAACTTTTATATGCACTGTGAAACCAAAAAATTCATGTGACTTGCTTTATTGTGATACTTGCTTTATTGCGATGGTCTGGAACCGAACCCACAATATCTCCGAGGTATGCCTGCATGCTAAAAGAAATACAAGGCAAGGCAGAGCACAAATATTTACTTCAGTTTTACTTTAAAGTACACTTAGAAGATTTGGGTTTTCCAAAAGCAACTGCGAACTTCATCAGGTTTCAATATGAAGACAGGGCTTTCTCCTCAACCATTTCTATCCATATGGCAAGTTTCTCAGAGGTTTAGAAGGAATTTTTGATCAAGCCAGTCTATATTTCACCACAACTCATAAACAGATACGTGTCTTCTAATTTAATCCTTCATTACCATCAATTTACAGCTGTCTAGCTTTTCCTTCCTAATGACCTACATGAAAGAGTTCCCAACTATGTCATTCCAAGGCCTACTTTGTACCACACACACATACGCACTCACAACAGATGAGGAAACCTGACAGAAACAGGCACCAAGGTCTTCCCTAGACATGTCTGGTTTTGCCTTAAACACCAGCTGACACTGCAAAAACTGAAAACAGGGCTGGTGGACAGCGGGTATCCCCAGCTGTCCTGGCTGAAAGGAAACTCCCCAGCTCCACAAAATCCCTCAGGGGAAATGTCCCACATTTAAGGTGGCAGAAAACTATCTACCCTCTTAGGAAATGATTCATCTCCGCTGTCTTTTGAAAATGCAGAAATCAAGGTGAGTGACCTGTGCTCCTGTGTGAATAAGAGTACAAATTTTTTAGTTGTTTGGGGGTTTTTTGGTTTGGTTTGGTTTTTTTAACTGCTGAGTTGAAATGTGAGCACATATGGCGTGCAAATATGGGCCACCTTCTTTCAACTAAAGTTCGCTCTAACAGACAGTTGAGGGATAAAAATTTGGCAGAAAGGCACTCCTCCAACCCCTTGCCCTCCAGGGCCAAAGCAAGGCTGGTGCATGAAGGGAGACATGGGCGCAGCCTGCGCTCGCCTGTGAGTTTCAAGCGCGTGGGACCACGCTCTGGGAGCGGCCAGTGCAGCCGACGCAGCGCAGGACCAGCTCCCGCTGTCCCATGTTGAACCAAATCAAACTCGGTTGCAGCAGTGGCTTAATGCTCCCTGAACACACCCGCCACCCCGCACAAGTCTGACAGTGCAGAGCTTTGCCGTACCTGGTGCTGGGTAAGACTTGCTAGGAATACACTGAGAGCTTTCACACCACTGCACCTGCGATGTCACAACTGTACCTGTACGGATAAAAAGGAGCGCATGGCACGCCTCTCAGTGACATGCGTGTGTAAATATCTGCGGTTTATTGACAGCTGAAGTCCAAACATGCCCCCTCACATACACTCACACTTACAAATTATACTTACAGTTAGAAGGATCAAAGATCTTAAAAGTTTGCAAAGGTGCAAGAAGGACAAAGCAATAGCATATGCATAAAGATGCCAGTTAAGGAATGAAGGTGGAAACATATGCAAACAACAATCTTCTGTCTTTTTGCTGTGGCAGATTTCACCTACAAATACTTTACTAAGAACAGCTCAGACTGTTCTGCAAAATATCATTCTTTGCAAAGACCCTAAAGAGCTACAGTTTCTCTCAGCTGCCTTTGGAATACAATTATTTACATATATTTCATTCCAAACAAGTGGAAGTACAAGGCTCTCAGTGGAAATCTAGGATGGGACAGAGTTCAGAATTACTGGTGCATTTCTCCTCTGTCACAAAGTTAAAGTTTTCATAATTAAAGCATGTTTTAAAAAAATAAAATAAAAAGCCTTCAACAAATTTTAAACAATCCAGCATGCCAAAGATCTTGTTTCACTGTTTTTCCTTAATCCAAGAAACAGCACTTATGTAACAATAAACACTTTTAACTCCAGATGTGAAGTTTTTCTTTTCTTTTTCTCAACTGCTGCTTTTTGGGGGGACAAATACCAAACAATTTCACATATCAAAAAGAGGTATGAAGTTGCTCATAAAAACTATAATTCTTTTAAAGCTTAGTTTAAATAGCATACCACCTTAAAATGCTTGAAATGTGTATAAATTTAAACACAATTTTAAAATTCATTTTTAACACATCAGATGATAAAACAAGAAAATAAACACTTCAAGGAATTAGAAGTCGAATTTTTTAAAACCTTCAGACTATAACCAAAATTAAAGATAAATAGGACTTGGCCAAGGACCACAGAGACAATAATTCATCACAGGAACAAACCTGTACCCAGAGAATTGAAAGATACAGGTCTCCTTGACTTTTGCAATACAGGTTTAGACAATAGGGAAAATAAATATAATTTCCGAAACTACTTCTAAAAGAAGCTTATAAAATATTTCCTCCTCTGTTTTCAAATATTTTGGATTTTCAATAACTTTTCCTTTTTTTTTTTTTTTTTTTTTACTTTTTGTTGTTAAATCACTATCAAAATTCCTTTTTTATAGTTGCTTAATTCATACTTACCTCCTTCCCACTCTATTCTATTTTGGTATGTGTTTGATAAATGATATTTCTGTAATATTTTTTCATTAATCCTGTGTTTATAAATTCTTAGCGAACAAACAACTCCCCCCATGCACACACACAAAAACTATGTTTTTGCATAGTACTTATGTAAGAAACTGGAACTGGTTTTTACTTACTGCATTTATTCTAGACTTAAAAATGTTTACGTAGCATTGAAAAATATTACTTGGAAAGCATAGATAAATACTGCTCTGTGTCAAACACCAATTTCATTAACAAGCGCAAAATATTATGACAAATTCTATGGTGTTATTCTAGTCCACTGAAATGGAATTGTTTCATCCAACACACTTTAAAACTTCATCTGAGAGGAGGCAGGGGTTTTGACTGTTAAAAACTAAAGAAAGGCTAGATGTTGTAAAGTAACTGCTGGATAAATTGCTAAGAAGTATTTTGATATGAGAAACTAATGCTGCACCACATGAATCAATTAACACTTCATAATATGAGTGTATACCTTCATATCAAAATGACTTCAAGCTCTTGAGCAAATAACATTTATTTCCGGGAAAAGTTATGCCAGAAATCTGCTAGTTATCACATTTCTATAAAGCAATTATTGCATACATGGAAAAGAAAGTTTACTCTAACACATTACCACTAAGAATATGTATAGAGAAGGAGAAATGCAGAAGAGGCTTGAACTTAATAATGTAGGGCCATTAATTAGCATCAAATGAAAGAAAAGCAATAAAGCAATTTTGTCACCAATTACTGACAATTTGCCTAAGTACACCATTAATTTTGGATAATATAACCCCCATAAAATTAAGGGAACAAAACTACTTGAATCAATATCCTTTGCTAGTCTCTTTCCACTAACTGAACTACTTTAAGGAGTATCAAAAGTTTTTGAAACCTTTAAATGCTTTAATAAAAATGGAAAAACATATGGTTATGATTTCCTATCCAAAAGTTGCTGCCTTTGGGAGGGTTATTTTCTTTTTTTTCTCTTTTTTTTTGGCTGAGAATAAGCAAAACTGGGGTGATAAAAGTGTGACTCTTTGGAATTACCAGAGTCAAAACATTTATTTACTTATGTTTTTCCTACAGCTTCAGAGAGCTTTTATTAAAGGAAGTCTGATTAGGGGAGCCAGAAACATCAACGTTTAATAGTTTGATTAAGGAATCTCCAGCATTTAGATACTGCCAATAGTAACCTCAAACAGCGAAAGGAAATAGGAATTACATTATTGCCCTGTGACATGTCCCTAGCCTTTCCTACCTCCACTCTCAAAACGGAAAGCAAGGAAAAACACAATCAAAAACCCCGTCATTCTTCTCCCAGCTCCCGTTGCAGCCCACGCTGCCCTGGCAGGCAGCGTCGCCCACTGCCATTGGCGGACAGCAGTGTCAGCGCAGCTGTGGCCACAGCAGCCTGGCCTCTCGCATCCTCCCCTGCCCCGGCGCCAGGAGCTGCTGCCTGCGCAGCACAAGGTCAGCCCAGTCTACACAACCTTTTCATTGCTAGGGCGACACGGCAACAGCCTTCCCGAGCGCTGGCGAGAGCAAACGTCCTGCGCCGGTGACAGGCCGCTGTGCATTATAGACGTTAAAACCAGGCAGCCTGTGCCAAAGTCGAAGTTTAGCAAAACTCTCGTAAGGCTGCTAACGAACGCACTTGCTCAAGTACCTTTTCCCTCAGCATTCGCCTGCATTTGCTCATCAGGAAAACTGAGTCACACTTTGATAAATACTTGTAAATATTTGGTAAAGAAAATATTTGCGGAACACCTCCGTGTCCCCCAAAACGCCTCACTGGGGAAACTTGGAGCGTTTAATCGGCATCCATATCAATTTATAAACCTCGGGTGCTAGAGTACAAATAAACACTCTAAAGGACTTTAGCCACACGGAGGTAAGATCTCTCTCTGGGGAGGCTGCTAGAAACTGCTCCATCGCCTTTGTGCAGACTACTGGAATGTGCTTGCTTTTCATTTTGCTCTTTGTGTCTGGCACTCTGGCCTCACAGGCAGTGTCTTAAGCCATGCAGGGTCAGGGCAAACAGAGAACTGCATTCATGGACAGATCAAGTTTATGTGAGAATCTGCTCCTCCTGTGCCCTCAATTTCCATTTGAATTGTTAATAAAATCTCAGCCTGAAAGCACATGATCCCATCAGTGGGGAAGTCATGCAGAGAATCCTCTAGCTCAGAAAAACAAAATTTCTTTATCTTTTTCATCCTCCTCCTACATTCGTGGGACTTATGCCATGTAACCCCCCCAAAGTAACCCCCTCCCCCAGCACAACACCTGACTGCCAGCCAACAGCTTGCACTAAAAAAAGGGGGGGGGGGGGAGAGAAAGAGAGAGAAAGAAGGGAAAAAGACACACAAGCAACACTCAGATAGCTACAGCAAAATCACAACCACAATAATTGCACCTTCGTAGCAGTTTACAGACTCCCAGACACCTTCAGGCAAAAGGAAACACAGATATTTCATTTTTTAAGTTAATTTCCAACAGCTGATAACACTAGCTGCAAGACTTTCCCACAGCTTTATGACACTGCCAGAACTACAGGGCCACAGCAATAATAAAAGGTCACACATAAAGGAAAGAACAGAGCCATACCCCAGTTAACTTGGTCTCCCCATGCAAAAATTGTACAGGAACAAGAGCCGATATTTGCTGCAGGCGTCAGACACGCATCTCCTAACCTTGCCACGGTCTAACTGGGCCTCTTGTTTCTTCTGCCTTTGCTCCTCGCAAACTGTTTTAATATTGAACGCTTTTCACAGGGATGGGCTGATGAACGAAAACATGAATTTCCTGCTTGCCCTTTAAGGTGGGTTAAAGGGGGTGCTAGTAATCAATTACAGAACAAAAAGCAAAAGAGAGACTAAAGATTTTACAAACTAAATGTCTTACAGCTTACACCCTGTTTTCTAACCAAGTACTCCCCCTTTACTCCTTCCTCAAAAACATTTTTTTTTTGTAGGGACAAAGTATAAAACGGTATTCAAGTAAAACCTGTGTGAAATACAACAACCTAGAGATCTTTCCGCAGTTTGTACTTGCTCTTTAGAGTAGCACATCAGCCCTGGTACTAACAATAACTGCACTAAACATACGATGGAATTTAAAATCTTGTGGTTCTGAGCCTTGCCTGCTCCCAGCCCCAGCCTCCACTCCCTCCTCCTCTTCCTCCTCCCCAAACGGCAAGATGTTTCTGTTTGCAATAGTCATTGGAAGAGAAAAGCTTTATGGAAGCTGTGTCTCTGGGACCAATTCTGCCCAGCACTGCACTCCAGCTTCCTCTTCTGCCCACTGACTTAAAAGTGCTCCTCTGAGTAAGGACATGGTTCAAAGTACAAACTCCTGAAACAGGGGAYTAGACCTTTGCCTGTCTCTGAACAGGGCTTGGCTGAATCATTATTGAATATCATTAGAATATTATTATTGAGACAGTATCTTGTAGTCAAAAACTGATTAAAAAATAATGCAAATATTTGAAAGTTCTGCTGGTTTGGACTGGGGGGCATTATAGGACTGGTACAGAATCCATTTTATGTTATATTCATGCAAAATCAATAAAGGATATATTGCAGCAGGTGTTTAGGCACGGACATTTTTAGTACATTATGAAACAGTTTCTGTTCTAGTCTTGACTTTACACATTTTTAGCTAGAGCTGGTTGAATTGCTCCTTGAGAAATGTAACCAATAGATTGAGCTCTTAAATCTGTTCACCAGGTGCCTGCAAATAGGTCATGGGTGTTATTAATTACTTAGTCACAAGTCCTTGAACAATGTGTGCAAACATATTTAACCCTATGACAGAATTTTAAACTGGATGATATGAACAATCGCTATTCGTTATTTGCGATGCGTGACCAGTCACTTAATTCACAAAATCGTGCTCTCTTTCCCTGATTGGGTAGCCCAACCTATGGAGACAAGACCCCCTTTTTCTTTTTGCTAATTCTCCACAAATGCTTGTAATTAATTGCCGAAGCAATCTACTTTCAGATCAGTTTAAATGCTTTGTTCAGATGGGACTTTCAGTGCAATACTCTTGCAAATACTTGTTGCATTTAGCTTTTTCCCACAGAATCTATGACTGGTGAACATTCATAGCTTTGACTTCATGCTATGATTATTTGAAGAGCTGCACTAGAAGAAGAGGAAGAATAGATATCTTCATTAAACCAGAAGGTGCACACTTACAGAATGCACTGATTGCTGCATGGAAGTTGCAATTTTAACGTATCATCTAACTATGTGACA
Source organism: Apteryx rowi (assembly GCF_003343035.1). Classification (NCBI taxonomy): domain Eukaryota; kingdom Metazoa; phylum Chordata; class Aves; order Apterygiformes; family Apterygidae; genus Apteryx; species Apteryx rowi. The sequence goes on along the minus strand of NW_020450665.1, from coordinate 3,695,768 downwards.
AGATGCTTACAAGTTTTTTTCACCCAAATGACCTTCTGCTTTTCTCTCTGATGCCTTTATACTCAGAGAACTCTCATTCCTTTTTTGTACAGTCATCCTCTTCTCATTCAAATACCTCCTTAAAACTCCTTTCTCTTGGATAGCTTATTGATGCTCACTCATATTTTATGGATACAGTGACAGCTGCCATATCAGAGCACTAAATACAACAACTGAGAGCAACTGCAAAGCAGAAGAATGTCCTTTCATTAAAGCCAGACCAGAACTGCAATTCAGTGTGCACGTGGATACAGGGGGAGCAGAACCTCACAGCAGGAAGTTGCGTAAAAATGATGTATCATATATACATACATATACATATATATATATCAATACTATGGAGAGAACACATCTCACTGTTTTATCTGTAACCATTTTAAACACATATCGACTATAACCTTAACTTAATCTTTTCTACTCTATGGGAACCTCTATAAAGACCAATGGAAATAGTGTAATGGAAAAAGTATAGCGTCCTTTCATTGGTGTTTTTTTGGTCAAAACACCTGTATTTTTTGTACAATTCTTTCCTACTTAAAATATATATCCTTGGAACTACCTAAAAATTTAAAGTTCCATCAGCAAATACAAATATTTTCATCCTTTTTACATATTTCCATCATTATTCCCCCCAAAAGAATGGAAAGACTAAAGTTTGTGATCTTTATCCAATTTAAAATAACAAATCTAACAGGATTTGCCCCAAAATAAAGCTAAGTGGAAAAGAGAAGAAAAAATGACAGAAAATTGACCTCCTCCTATAAATGAGGAGTCTGGACTAAAATGCAGGTTCTACTACATGATCCTGCAAAATTCTCACTTACTTCCTCCTAGGAGATTAAGGTATCCACTTGGGGTTGCTGAACAGGAAAAAATGTGACAAAATTCTGGAATTAAACTTGCATCATCTTCCAGGTTCTAGCTGAATGCCTTAAATAAACAATCAGCTTTCCTCTCTTTTTAAGGCACAAGCAAGCAGAAAGACTACTAGAAAAAAATTATTCCTGTATCTCATCTTTATCCTATCTCAAGAGTATATAAAAGCAAATGAGAATTTACATGAAGTGCCTGTGAATTTTCATGAGTTTTAGAAAAATCAGCATGCTTCCAAGTCAGAACTACCTATCTAGGTCATCCTGATCTTATCTAGAGTGTCCCATTGCTGACTTGAACTTACATGAACTTGCTAACTGTCCCAGATTATGTGGTGTTCTTATAATGTAAACAACATGATCTATGAAGTGGACTTTAAATATAAATTTATGTAAATTTGAATGCAGATCTTTTGAAATTAGATTACAGATTTAGTTAAACCATACTTTCACCTTCCCTCTGGCAAGGACACATCTTTTGAACATCATTACTTGCTGTAAAACCACTGCCAAACAAGCTAATTTTTATAAAATATTTCTCACTGCAGAAATATGCATTTGCACTTCTTTGGGTACTGTCAGTAAAAAGCACAGTTCAACTTTTGTTTTTAAGGCGATACTCATGCAAACAAACTTCTACATACTACATGGTGCATTTCAAAATACGTTTTTTCACTTACATTATCAAAATTTACATTAATGATATTAGGATTAGATTTCAAAGTTTTCATTCTTCTCTAAATATTTTTACTTTACTTTCTGCTGCTCTCTTAAAACAGGAAAAAAAATCTTCCTACAAATCCCCCACAAATGTTCAGCTGCAAATACAGCAGAAATTTTGTTTTCTTCTTTTAAGTATGTATAAAACCCAGGATCTTCTTTTATCGATTCTAAAGGCCCTTTGTAAAACCTAGAGAACAGCTAGTGGTGCAGTGCTGGGGGAAAACCAATACCAATATATCTGTGAAGATGCCAGCCACCCTCCTGGTTTGCACAGTCTCTTCAGCTACCTCAGGCAAAAAAACAACAACAACAAAAACTCCGAAAACCACCCAAAACAAACAAACAAAAAAAGTAAAATACCCATACGTTGCCTCTTCCTACTCTTCATGTCAGCCTGCAGGACTGCCCAGTCTGGGGTGCAAACCAGCATGCTTCTGAGCAGTGTCCTTAGCCCCTCTGAAGGGCAAGGTCCTCCTATGCATTAATGGAGTCTGTCTGCTTGAGTAATCTGATTAAAATTGTGTGTCTTTATTCAAATGGCGATTCCCAGTATCTCTAATGTAATGGACAGCTTTGTCTGATATAACCTAGGTCTAGTGGGCTTGTGTGAGCTTTCAGATGTGGATATATAGATATATATAACTACAAATTTTTCAGCTTTTTCATTTTCTCATGCATCTTCCCACCTCCTCTTTTGGGGATGGCTAGGCCCTGCACCTTTACTGCATCAATCATATCCTTGCATGGCAAACAAAGTCATAAAATTCTGCTGGCATTTACCTGATTTAGCTTAATCTAGTAAGCCTGGATGGCAGGAGCTGGAAAGGTGGAGAGGCATGGCTATTAGTACCTGTGCTGACAGCTTCCTAAGGACCCTGGGCACACCCTGATTGGGTTTTCTCTGATACTGGTCTCCTGCTTGGCTAGGTGAAACTAGCCATGAACCTGCTACATCTGCAACCACCATATCTGCATTTTCCTGTTAGACTTACTCTTTTTTTGTTTTTCCTTAAGCAATTACCTTCCAGAAAAATTAACAAAATACAATGCTCTGTTTCTTTAGTCACACACTTTCATACTTTCCAGGCTCTCCCATACTTCTGTGTCCCAACAAGTAAAGAATCTGAACACAAATTACTAAATTTCCAATAACCCCCATTTTCATGGAGGGTTTTTTTTTTGGGGAGGGAGAGGAGGAGGAGGGCAGGGGGAGGAGGAAAATGTCCCAAAGAAAAAAAATCAGAACAAAATCACAGATCTAGGTTTAGTTCACTGAAGCATTTGATATCTATTTAACTCAATATACCTGTCTGTCTCTGAAGATCTAGGTCTCTGTGACAACAAAAAATCCTGAAAGGTTGAATTTTGAAAGATTCCCATTTGGCATATAATAACTTCCTACACTCTCAAAGGTCCTATACCATCTTTAACTTCCACTAAAATGAAAAGGCAAGGGTGGAAATCTGTGAGGGTGTATCCATCCTCAACGGAAAAGTTTTACGTTCCCCAGTTTTTAAATCTTATAACTGCAATGCAGTTCTGTCTTGTCTGCGATATATTACATAGCGTATTTTCAAATGAGTTCATTAAATTATCTCAAAATTAGCAGATAAAATCAATATAACTTTACACTGAACACTGACAGATCTGGGATATAAGGACAAGGACGATCACCAGATGCACAAAGCTGATTTTCTGAAGTATGAAAAAGAAGTGTGGGGTAGTTGAGTGGTTATCATCTGAGAGAGCTGATATAATGCAAGAGGTTAGGAGATTACTAAACAAGTGTGTTCTGCAACACCTGATGTTCAGGTATCTTCCAGAAGGTAAGCAGATGTCATTATCTTCTACAGGGAAATCCTATTTAGGTGAGTCTAGAGGGTTCCCCTATCCTAAGGGTTGACTGGTTGCAGTGAAGTGGTAAGGAATCACGGGTATCAAATGTAGAGGAATATTCCATTTCTGACATGATAAATCTAATGTAGGAAGCAACAGACTATGGAAAAGAGTCTGGGACATATCCCTGCTTGATGCTGCCCCACAGCCAGCTTCTGCTTTATCTGAAGCTGTCTCCAGCATCCACCACAGCAGCCACCACCATCAACTGAAGAAATATGACAAAGAAATGCCTGCTGCTCTCCCACTGCTCCGCTAGATAGAGGAAATTCTGCTAGGCTACGGGCTGCTTATTAGCATGACTAAATGCATGACCTTCATTGCATGATCCTGGGCAGCTTTACATCACAGAGCTCTTTAAGGTTACTTACAGGGATCAGCTTTGCAGTTCATCTTTGGGAACATCTTCAGGAATCATCATGAATCTCATGAAGTATCTGAAGGAATTTCAGTGACAGCAGAAACTCTGTAACCACGTGATTAAGGTAGAAGTGAGCAAAGTTAATGCAACTAATCAAAATTGGGCTTAATAGGTGCAGTAGGAAACAAGATTAGGTGATAAATCACTTTTTATTGCAAATTTTAGAAAGGAAGGAGGAAAGATTCAATAAAATGGTCCAGCTAGTTAAAAGCTCAAATAAACAGAAGTAATACACCAAGAAATGGTTGCACCCAAATTGCTCAAGTCAAACGAGTGCATAAATCTGAGAAGTTAAAGTAAATAAATGTGAATAAAAGTGCATAAGATTTTTAAATTAAATCAGAAAATTGTGTGTTTAATTCCAAAGGGAACAGTGTGTGCCAGAATATTGAGTTATACATTGCTTTATTGAAGAGTAGGTCAAGATCTTATAAGCTCTGTTATGAGGAATGTCAATAAAAGGCTGTGTGATGATAAAATGTTTAATTAAAAATGAACATTGTGCAACATATGAACTCTTYGTATTATACAGAAAGAAGAGTCAAATGTATTATGTTCTCCAAGTTACAAATTGCCTTGAATCCTTTTTTCCCCCATCAAACATTCTTATCATTGTGAAATCTTGTATAAAAAAAGATTTATTTATATTGGCTCCTTTGCAAATTAGTTTAAGATTATCTACCTCCAGGGCACTTCAAATATTTTGAAAATCTGGGACAACTGTGATGAGAAGAACACTAGGGTCTTGTTCTTGGTATCCTTTCAGTTGAATTAGTAGTATCTTTTGGCAAGTTAATTACCAAAGCAAAGGTTTAACACTGATTCAGTGTGTGGATCAAAAAGTAATAGGACTTAGCAAGAGCAAATATTTTTTAGTATTTTTACATAACCACACATGCATACAACATCAGTGTCCTAAAGACTTCTAACAATGAAGCAGGGATGGTAACAAGCTATGGCACTGGGAAGAGGATGCAGAATTAAATCCAGCAACACCCATGGTAGACATCATGTTTTCTCCATGGTGAAGACAATCTTAGTTCTCTCCAGCTCATCCACTCTGCAGTGCTAAATGTTTTAAATTCACATTCAGCGTTGTATATCTGGTCCTGATTCCAAACCAATTAGTGGTTGCATTAAGAAAATATCCCAGAGTCAGAAAAAGTTTTGATGTAGCATTCTTGTTTCAGACAACAATTTTAATACACTCTTCACTTGATCTATACAATGAGGGGAATACAGTATAGCAATAGCAGTTAATCAGAACATCAGCTGATGGGAAAGAATAATTATGTAGCAGAAAAGAATTCAGATGCCCTTTTATAGAATGTGTTATAAGGCATGAATGACCTGTTAGTGACGTGTGCACCAACTATAGGAGAGTGAGAGGGTCTAATATCTATCACTTAAAGCAAAAATAATATTTAAAAATCACTTTTCCAGTCATGAGGAAAAAATAAGTTTAGCAAATCATGAACACCTGGTAACGGAAAATCCACAATAAACTCAAGGAAAGAGTTTGTGATCCTAGAAATTGGTGATATTAAAGACCTATTAAGTGACCTAGTCTTTCCTCTCAGTGTTCAGGTTTCTTTCCTGCAGTTCATTTTATAGCCTTCAGCATGCCAGATAATTTTATTTTGTCTCTTACCTATAGGATTGCCACCCCATCCTTTGGGAAATTATTCCAAAGTCCTTTCTCTGTTTTTATCAGATAGTATTTCCTGCGAGTCAGCCTATAATTACTTCTAACAATACCATCGTATTTAAGGATAGAAAAACATATGTATAGAAATATGTTTTCCTCTGAGCATTGAATCCCACAAATCAACTACAAATAAACTTCAGTAAGAGACAATTATTACCTAAGAAGCAGATTTGGTAGTAATATTAAAAACTAAGTCCTCAGAGGAGGTCTAGTTAGAGGCACGAATAGAGGAAATCCTTCACAAGGAGCCAGGAGAGACTCGCAGGGTCACGACCTAACTGAAGTTACCAGAAAAATTCCTACTGATTTCAGTGGGGCCAGGATATCATCCCCATATTTTATTCATAGTATATCATCACAAATGGAGGTCAAAAATGAAGCATTATGAAGCAAGGTGTCTATAATTCATCATGTTTTCTCCTACTGCAAAAGCCAAGACCTCTCCCTGAACTCCAATGGAGGCAAATTAGTTCCACATGTCAGATACCAACCATAATATTTTCCCATTTGGTACACAATGAGGGGATGCAGTACAGCATATAGCAATTAATACATTTCTTTTCATGGAATAATGAATGGCAGAACAACTCAGAAAAGACGTTGCTCTCTTGAAAGAGGTTAGTCACTAACCCATGAAGTAGGAAAAGCAATCATTGGAAAAAATAAGATAAATTAGGCCCTCTACTGTCCTACGTCTTGCTACTGGTGGCCTTACTTGCTTCATTTCAACCCTTTTTTCCTTGCAGGTTTTCAAGTATCCCAGCTTACAACATGCGCCTTACACCATCTAGGTCACGTCTGAATGTAAGATTATGATCTTTCACAATACTAACTGAATTAGTTCAGTTTTATGGTCCCTTCCAATAGATATATAATATATAGGATAGGACTTCTAAGCACAGGCAGCTAGTACATTTTACATACCCTGAGGTATCCTGCCAAGGGCTCAGCTGCCATTCCAGATGGTTGTGGGTCTATTGCAGGCAGTGTGTCATATTTGCCTGTCCCATATTTAAGTAATAAACTCTTACCTCAATACGTCTTTTACCAGTGAGAAAACAGTAAACTGGAACCAATGTCTTTAGGCAGTATCTCTATTCATTACACTGCACTTTGACCAGGGATGATGTGAACAAATACTAGGCAAATGTTTCCCCAAATCACTTTCATGAAACCATTCTAGTAGGAAAGAACATTGGCTATAAAGTGCAGGTTAAGATACATTATTACTGACAACACAGGCACATGGACTACAGAGTATACTTTCAATCTCAGGTAGCATTCACAAGATTCCCAAGAATGCATTAGAACAAAACCACGAGACAAATAAAAAGAACATTATAGCACAGTACAACACTTGGATGCATTAATAGCTCTGTTAGGTAGATACCAACACATAGGAATCCACCAAAATTGATGRCAAATCAAGGTGAAGTGGAACATGGATCCACCAAAACACTGTATTTTACACAGCTGTCCCTTCCATTCTCATACTTCTGCAATTACACTATAGTCTTTCTTCAGGGTTTGCTCACCACAGAATTCTCTCCAAACCAAAGTGTATTCCCCAGTTTCTCCAGTCCTGTTTTTCATATATATTCTGTTTTGACTTCCCAAATCCAATTTGTTCTTTCTAGCTTATTTTTTGCAGCACCAAGTCAAAGAAAGACAATGAGGTGAGGTGCTATACAAACATATAGCAAAGATCTTCAAATGTACAGAAGTACAGAAGTTATGCAAAGAAACAGAATTTAAGAAAAAAAAAACACCAAGAAAGAAGATGGAAGCAAAGAAAGCACAGGAGAACAGTACCTATAAAGTATGTTTAAACAGAAAAATTGTATGACAAAGTTGTTAGCATTACACAGCAAGTTCAATGCTCTCACTTAAAAGGAATGCACCATGCCAGTAGCTCTGCATTTGATTCTTCTGCTGCTGTTTCCATGGTCCTTAAAACTACAAGCCATGAACTTCATCAATTATAGAAATCATTGATAGTATAGGCACTAATTTTTCTCACAAGCAGTAGTAGCAATTCAAATATATCCTTTTCTTTCCTAGTTTCTATTGTAGATCGTAAGTGATCTCTTTCTCTGCAGTGCAATGGTGATACCTTGAACATACCTTCTGCTGACAATTTTAGAGGTAAAAACAAGTAATAGCAGCAATAAGTGTGAGATTGGCAACATTTCTCCAAACTTTAGGAGTCCTAAAATACCTATTCAACTTCATTTATATTAAGTAGAAAAGTAACTACGGAAAATTTCACCAAATCCTGTGCTTACGGAAAAGAAAGAAACATACCTTATTCCAATAGACCTCTTCCATTCTCCAGTACTAGTCAGCGCTGCATGCRGCATCACCAAAAGACCTGGGCATCATATTAGACAGAAGTTGACAGTTACAGACCTGTAACAAAGATAAAGCACAGTTCTTTCAGAAATGATGAATCTTTTAAAACTGCATTGTGCAATACCAAGATTATTGTTGCTCAATTCATCCATATCAGATCTGCTCCATTTTAGAAGGAAAAAAAGAAAAAAAAAGACTTGCAAACTCAACTTGGGATCTAGAATTCAAGCTATGTTTTATATCCCAGGGTATGTATCATCATCAGTAATCTTGATCCAATTTAGAAATATCAGAAAGTGCCTATCTGATTTTCACCATTTAGAAGTAAAAATACTGTTACCTTGGTGTATGAGCTTTCTTCTCTTTGCAACGAATGTGGTACACAGTAGAATGTGGAACACCATGGTAACAGTTACTGCAGTAATTGCAGAGGTGTGAACGTTAAGTATTCTATGTGCAAGAGAGCTGAAGAGCTCTATCTATATCAAAGCGAAGATCATATTATTGGAGTTTTGTTAATTCTTCTGATAATGCATGAGCCAAAGTGGACTTCCCCTCCTAAATCTGCATGGATTTGTCTACAACCAGTATGAGTACACACAGAAAGGGGAAGTGGAGGAGGAGTCGATTATTAAAGAAAAAGCTGAAAGCACAGAAAATACAAACCCAATAAGTAAAAAATACAGAGAGGGAATTTATAAACACCATTTTTGGGCATTCTCTTTTCCAGTCATCAGCAGATTTTGAGCCAAATTCAAGAAAGCTTGTAAACAGCCATGACTTCAATAGAGTGGCAAACAAATCTACAACAGACTAATTTAATCCTTTATTGTATAAACTATCGATGCCTTCATGTATCCCCTACCCTCTTTGCTCAGAGCAGCAGAACCCTAGCACTCAATTTTAAAAAATGGTATGCAGGCCACAGTTGAAGTATATCATTTCAAGACAAGAAAAAAAGGTCTTGTAAAAATCTTTAAGAGTTTGAAGTTCTTTTAGCAACTGAAGACAGAAAATAAATATTTTTATTATTTTGTAGGAAAAAATTTAGAACCAAGGGCCTACATGCAGAATGCAGATAAAACATTTTCTTTAGAATTGATGTATCCAATAATTAAATAGTTATTCCTCCAAGGCAAATTTACTTTTCAATCTGAGGTAATATGAATTTTAGCTACCCAAAAATACAAAGGAATTGATCCTAACAGAGCATACATTCCTTTCATTACCCTCAAGTGTTGTATTATGTCTATATGTTTATTATGTCTGGATATCTACTTATCTGGATACATATATAATCATATCTGTATATCATACCTATCTGTATATCACACCTATACATACCAGACTAAACCTCAAGTGACCCATGGGACAAAATATCAGCCATGCATATGCTGTAGATGAGTTGGTCCAAAAAAATACACAAGCCTGGCGTGCTTCTCTTTGGTTTTCTTTATTAGCATACACAAAAATCCCCACAGGCAAAGCAGTTAGTTACTGGGTTTCAAATAGTTTTTGTGCAATGTTGTTAACCCTTGAAATACAGATATAAATGCAGTCAGGCCCTGACATTGTCTGGGTTTGGGGTTTTTTTTGTGTGTTTGTAATGCCGCTTATGGAATAAACTGAAAYTTCAATCCCTCAGCTGGTAGCCATTCATTATAAAGCTCAATATTTCTACCATAGTATAACATTCTCCTTCACTTCACATAGTTTCAGCTTGATGAGAAAAGGGTATATAACCAGCCAGGAGCATTAACTTTGTACCATAAAGAAAAATACACATACTGAATATCTCTAAAATTACTTTGCATGACACCACATCCCTATTCATTTTCCCAGAGGTAGTCAATCTTGCTAACAGACATAGACTAACCTGAAACATGTACTACTGCCCTAAAAAATTCAGAGCTATGTACTTTCAGGGGGTAAATGTTTATGCAGAACACTTGACGCAAATTCAGTTGTATCAGGGAACTCAGGTCAGATACACTGAAACAGGGACTCGCCAACACTATTGCACAGCTGAGCACACTCAGCATTTAATATAGAAATAATGAAGACAAAATAATAAAGTCCATAGAATAAGAAACTATAAGATATGTTAAAAATTAAAAAGAGTAAGTCTTTGATACAAGAACTAACTATAGCAAACATATCTTTAAAAAACATCATTTTGCGGAGGGTCAGAAGTAGAGCTACAATGAAATGTTATTTCCTAAAGAAAAGAGGCAATATGTTGCTGCTCACAGCTGAGCCCTAAAATCAAACAAGTTAGTGACCTAACCCTGTACTATTTCTTTTCTTTCAGAAGTGAAACTTAAACAGCACCTCCTTTGGGTGGCATCTTTTCAGTAAGCTGATCATCAGAGCAGTGCCTGAAAAACAGGAGGCTGGTCTTCTTTAAAACAGCAGCTTTCCAAAGCATGCAGAAAAGAAACRGAGGTCACAGGTCTGTCCAAAAAAATTGGGACAAACAGGAAGAACAGATATTCTGAAAAATACATTGTGTACACTGCTGAACAGTCATTGTTGGGCTGGACTGAAATCATAATGCTCTTCCCCTTTTCCAAGAACTGATGTGGAAGACCTACCAAATGACTATAAAGAATGGTAACATTCACTGCTACCTGAGGAAAGGTAACTGATTTGATGACATCTACAACAAAGAATATTCTTTAACACTTTAATTAGCATCTCAATATTTACATATAATCACAGTACAAACTGCACAGTCTTTCATGACTGTTAATTATAAACATTTTGGCATTACAGAATTTCAACAGAACAAATACTGGCCTACCCACAGAAGAAAAAAAATAGTTTAAGGATAGAAATGAGATTTTTCTTCATGCACAATCTGAATGCTTCATGTGTTATTAACAAGTCTTGGATTTTCAGTACTTCATTACATTGCAGTGTGGTCCCATTCCAGATTCAGAATGACTTGACAAAATGTGATAACATTCATTTAGTCCACTGATCCCTAATCTTTGTCCACTCATGGGTGACACTTCTGAACATTAATTGATTATGGAAAGCACCAGCCTTTCTCATTTCTATTGGCTTTATTTATTTATTTGTTGGAATTTCCTAAGAGCATTAAAAACATGTCACCTATGAGCCATGAGTCCTGAATTACATCATCATCATATCATATTATATTTAATATGAGGCAACCCAGCAGCTGAATTTGTCTGTTCAGGTTAGATGGCAACCCTTTCAGAAAGGGGATGGCCTACACATTTAACATTGTGCTGATGATCACAAATAAGTTGTAATTTTAAGCAAATTTCAAAGTACTTCTACACTGCTACAAATAACTGATTTTAATTTGCATTAGTGCTACCTAATCTTATTCTAAAAGACTTGAATAGGTATGCTGAACTCTAATGATCTGGATGAATCTATAGCCTAACAGGGTTTATCCCACCCTTTCCCCACATACTAAAATAAACCCACAGCATCCAGATTTACCATTGGCCAATGAAGAAAACAATCTGGTGAGCTATTTTTTGTTATTTTTAAAAGTAAATATGCCAATAGTTTGAACATCTTAAACTATTATCTCTTCAGTAGCTAAAATGAAATGTTCCTATCCTTGCTTTCATGTCACCATTACATCCACCTTATTATAACATTTTGTTAAAATACTCCTTCAGAATTCAGTGCCTTGACAGCAGTTAATTTATAGTCTGGTAATGAAAGTGAGAGAACAACGATTGGGAGCTGACTGAATGGGGAGAGCAAACCAGGGTGTTGTCTTCTCCCTACTCATTTCATATGGCAATAGGCTAAGTTCTAACTTCCTTTTCCCGTATTTATTTTCCCATTGTCCTTTTTTACTTTCCTGAGAGTTAGAAACACTAGAAACCGAACCTGAAACACTTCTTCCCTAATTCTGAAGCTTTTATACTAAAAACTATTACAGTGCTCCAATAAAATCTCCAAAATTACTCGGCTAATGTCATTTTGCTCTTTCTTTGAAGACAACTCTGACTATTAGATAGAACTTCCTGGCTGACCCAGAAAGTGAGTCACTAAGCTTTTTAGCACTTCTTCCTTACTCAGATATGATTTCACCAGTAATACTGCCTGAAATCTATATTGGTTTCATCCAGAAACTGTTATACTGGTAAATTTGCTGGAGCATACCTGTTCTCATTATAACTGGCCACCTAAACTTTTGCACTGAGTTTTGTTAAACACCAAGAAGCTCAGTTACATTATACATTATACATATTACCTTCACTAACATATTGCTAATTGGAGCAGAAAGGGTACCACACTGCATGTGCACGTTTAAAGATTACTTTTAAAGCAGGAGACTGAATTCTGTTGCTCAGAGATGCATTCCAGACCTGGTATCCAACGAGATGAGATATCATTGCCTTGAATTTATATTCAACAAGCCCTTTGAGTTGGCAGCAATAGAGCCTGTATTTCTAAGGAACAAGACTTCAGTTACTGGGGAGAAAAAAACTTGTATTCTATCATCTGCTTTGTTTTCAACATAGTTTTCCTGAACCAGATTCATGAAAGACAGATACCTTGATGGCAAGGGCCATAGGAACAAAGAGGACAAAGAGTTTTTGTTTGCATTTAAGGCATGGTCAGATTTTGGTGCAGCAAAAATTTAGGAAAAAAAAATCATAATCTACAGAGTCCTAAAAAGACTGTAATCCAAATGCTGCAGTTTAGCAAACTCATATTGTGAAATGAGTGCTTTATGTGCATCAATACTTGCTCTGCTTTCATCTTTGTCATTTGAAACTCAAAATCCCTACCCATTATGTTCCTTATTCTCAGATGAATATATATTTCTTTCATTGGCCAAGATCTAAATTGACTGAAGTACTCTTCCCAATCTTGAAAGCTTCCAGAGTTGGTTTTGAAAGAAGCCACCAATCCCCAAATCTTTGACCATTGATAGAATGGTCAAACAGAATTTGAAGGTTTCCAAATATTCAGAAATATTTCCTAGATGTGCCTATAAACTATGAGAAAGGTCACTTCTCTCACATCATTCAATCAGAAGCAAAAGTGCTAGGATTCCTTCTTGAATATGTTTGAACCAGTGTGACAACTGAAAAAATAAAATAAAATAAACTATGTGAGACATCATTTCAAGATGACATCTATACCCAATTCCTACTACTGTCTACTGAAACAAAAAACAATTGACTCCCAGGATTATGCCCAGTGGGTTTTTTTTCCTCTTCCCATAAAGGACTGATGTTCAATGCTCCTAGTCTGGTAAGTAAATTAACGATCCAAATGCATTTATTTTATCCCTTCAGCCTTTCTATTTACTGTATTTATTGTATTTAAAGAACTGCTTATTGTTACAATTACTATGGTTTATAAAGTGGAGCAATATCAAAGCCAAAGATGTTTCTTTTTGCTTAAGAGATACTAACAAGGGGTGGTCTTTTTCTTCACAAAAGCAAAAAAGGATAGAAAGCTACTTCCACAAACTTTAGGCCTATTTCCTTTCCAAAAGTCTCCTCAGCAATTGCTACTTGTTGACTCCTTTCAGTTTCACGATAACAGATTACTGCAGTAAATGAAATTTGAAAATGAATTTGATATGAATTTTACACCAGCCACCTACCTAGTCCAGAGCATTTTTCACCCAAACAAATGTACAAGAATTAATCTTCGTACTGTACAAGGCTCCCCCAATAGCTTCACACCTGAGCAGATCACAGAGCATTACTGGATTTATTATCCTTTTATTGACCTTGCTGAGGCATTTGGATGGATTGAATCTGATATGCTACTCCTTAGACATATTAGATAGATGACTCAAACAACAAATTTCAAAGGAGCTGACTGTGACGAGGTCAGTATCTCAGAGGAAGTTCTCACTCACATATACCCATCGTTTGCCAGGAGCATGTCTGTCTTCAGATCTACAGCTGTCTTCTTGTGATATACAAAAGAGACTGCAAACAGAGAGGCAGTTAAAGCACCCTAATTTTGTCTTTTGAATTTAGACTATGTTAGTGGCTTAATAATGCACTGCTTTGAATAAATACTTTGGAAAAGCTGTATTACTCTATTGTTATCCAATTATCGAAAGGAAATGTTTCTTCAGAGATGAATCTCTCTTATTTTACCACTCTGGTTTTAAAACTGACAGCTTCTGACAAAATGGACAACCTTCTGCAGAATGCTTTAGTTTGAACCATGAAGCAGAACAAAAAGAGTAAAAGACATTCAGCAACTTTTCAAGAGGCTAGGTAACAGAATCTGAAGAGGGAATGTGTGGATTCCCATAGCAGATTTGGAGCCTAAGACAACTATTCCCTAACAGGGCTAAATATCCCGTGCTTCAGAAGTGGGGGGGAAACTACCTTCCCTGCAGGTCTCATCCTACTGCCCAGTAATAACGGGCAGACCAGGCGCATTCCTTACGGACGCTGCTGGCTGGTGGCCTTTATACCCAACATTCATCTCAGCACAAATAGATGAAACCAAAGCTACATCCAGTTAAGGACCACGTATTTTTAAGCCTAGTGTTTGACCCTCGACTCACCTCCCACTCAATCTGTAGGAGCCCTCGCTCACGCAGTCATCCTGAAGTCCTGGGACCCTCCTGGGCAGCAGGCTGGGCTGACTCACACCTCTCTCTCAGCCTCACATGAGGCAAAGCAAGCCCGTGCCAGGAGCCCGCAGCTCCCTGCTGCTCAGCAAGTGGTGGCCACTAGCTGCAATGCTCCTGAGTCCAGGGATGCAGGATACTGTCTCAGGCCAGAGGAAGAGGGGAGGCCTCCTGCCCCTGCTCCTTTCTGTCCTTCAGCTCTGGCCTAACTGAAGGAATGGCTGGATGTGAGGGATGGACAGCAGGAAAGCAATGYGAAAGTCTTTGGCATGCTTATCCGGACACTCTCTCTGGAGTTAGGCAGTGGGGAACACTAAGGACAGGAATAAATCTTGAATCTCACTTCCCATATGTTTTATTTGTAAGCGTAGGAGGGCACCTTTAGCCATCAGGCACTTGCAGAGAGAGAGCTCTCCTGAAGCTAGATTTCAGCACTGTTTCCTCACAGCTTACTTGTTTCTTCAAATTCATGCCAACAGTAGAAGAGGTAAGATGACACTTTTGACTATTTCCTCCCACCTTTTTTTTTCTTCTTTTCTGCAACACCTACACTATAAACATTTAAACTCCAGTTTGCTTGTGTGGTCTGAATGCCTAACTGGAGAGCATCTCCCAAGTTAGTTTCATCTTAAAGGAAACTTGTTCACATGCTCCAAGATCACTTCATGATGTCAACTGAAGCGCAATAAATGGAGATGATCCAGACCTCTGATCCAAAAGAAAACACTAATTTAGATATACCCTCTTAGGGAGGGAATACTCTGCCACCCAACCTGCTGGAGCTCTGCTCTGGTACAGAAAACAAATTAATATTCACAGGGCCAGAAGGAAAACTGAAGAGCAAGCATGAAC
Organism: Apteryx rowi; assembly: GCF_003343035.1. Taxonomy (NCBI): domain Eukaryota; kingdom Metazoa; phylum Chordata; class Aves; order Apterygiformes; family Apterygidae; genus Apteryx; species Apteryx rowi. Next base: position 3,680,298 of record NW_020450665.1, on the reverse strand, counting down.
GTTGCCAAGTGGGTAGGTATATTTGTCATAAGAAAATGAGTGTTGAAGAACACAATTTGAGTCTTTGCTGTAAGAATTAATCACAAACAGTTATTTTAGTTGAAGTAATCATAAACGGAAATAGTATTTGGTGGTGGCTGGCACTGCTTAAGACAGAATTTTTCTGCAAGTCTGTCTGTTTTGTCTACACCCATACAAATTCCTTCTGAAGTCAATGGAGACTGCATATAACTTAGAAGGAGTTTAGATGGGTGACTGAATTATTGATCAGATAGTACTCAAAGAAGGGGTAACAAGTATACTCAGAAAAGCTTATTCACTTGAAACATTTCCCACAGTGATTTAGAATGGTTCAGAATTATGAAAATAAACCAAAAACTAACTGGTTAGTAAGTTAAGCTGATTTTTTTTTAAGAACAATTCAAGATAGTAACTGAAACTAGAGAAAAAGAGATGGCAGGTACTCTTTTCTGTTGGAACTACTGACAGAAAAAATTAAAAGTGCTTTTGTGTAAAGAAAACAGTCTTCATGCCATAAATCCCTTCCAGGACAGAGGATTTTATTTATCTAAATGATGCAGCTAACACATGTTATGCGCCAATGTGAAAAGTTTATGAAGTTTTTGAGAATGCATAGTCCTTCTGACAGAATTAAGTGGACCCCAAAGGTGACCAACAAAGAAGAAAAATGTGAAACTCAATTTACTCATTAAAAGGTGCTTAAAAGTCTGTCTACAAAGTCCTCCAAGAATTTAAAGTTTAACTGAAGATATTTTAGCTTTCATTTCTCCTTATCCAGATCCATATATTCCCGAAGGACTAGAAAGTCAAAATTCACAATTCACTGACTTCAGTAGTAAAGGAACAATTGATCCAACCCATGCATGCTGGGATTTTCAAAAAAGTCTGAGGTAATAACATGTTCAAATTACATTTAAATTCAAGGGGATTCAGGCTTCTAATTCCCTTAGGCCTTTTGAAAATGATATCTGTAACTTCCAATATCCTGAAACCAAAGAAATTAAAATTTTGAAAAACCTTCTGTGAACTAGTAATTATTGATTATTTAATGGCTGATTAAAATTTTTCACTAACTGCCTCCAGAACTTCTCGGTAGGAACATTAGCACACACACTTCTATTTTTCATAAATGTCAGTTCCACCTGCCATTGTATTTTATTCAACATGCAAGATATCTGGAAACTAATTCTGCACAGCAGTAGGCTTAGGCATACATATGTGCAAGCAACTAAATGGTACCAGCAATCAACCAGCAAAAATTTAGCTAAACAAGGAAAAATATGAGCCTTTCTCAAGAATATATCTTAGAAAGTAAGACTTTTTCATTTTCAGAACAGAAAACAAATGTGGAGATTCAGATACATATCCCTACTTCTGTTCAAGCACCACAGGAGGCATTCTGGACTCCAGTCCACCAGTTATTCCGGAATGAGGTTCTCCCATTCCCATCTACTACACCCTCCATCACCAAAAGTCATTAAAGTCCCATTTTTGTTGCAATGAAATGCAAAAGCAAAATTAAACAACACAAAACTGTTTTACGAAGCAAAATTCTTGGCTTTCACTCAACTCTAGGGGTTAGGATGCAATGAGTAGCTGAAATCTAATACTGGAGAAATGAGGCCCTGCATTCTTACATGGTACAAGTCTAACTCCAGCTCCTTCCCTTCCCAAGGCAGAAGTAACACAGCTCTGACACTTAATGACAGGAACAGCAAAAGTCAATTTTACATACACTTCTGAGAAGCTTTTAGCCAACTCTAATCCTTTTTTGCAATTCATAAAATTTAAAGATTGCACTTCCCAGTTGGACATGCTTTGTGCACATGTGGGATTATGAAGTAAAAGATTTGCAGCACACAAACTTTGTTCAGGAGTTGGGAACACCTACAATGTATGATAGGTTCTGGGATTTCTCTGAATAAACATTAAAAAGGGAGAAAGAGAAAATTGTGTTTGGTCTAATAATGAACAAATATCTAATAGCAAAGAAATTCTAGTATTTCAGTGCAGAAATACAAAACAGCACTACTTGTTTGCATGCCGGTTCAATTTTATTCCTGTTTTACACATGGAGGAATGAAGGCTCTGAGAAACTGCAACTTTCCAGCAGTAACAGAGTAATTATTGAGAACTAAATCCAGAGTTCCTAACTAATCTGCATCCTGCCTACAACTGTCCTCACTGCCTTCACTTTCTCCACAGGGCACATTGGTTTTGTCCTATTATCTAAGTAGTTGGTTGTCTACTCAAAACTCAGGGAGAAAATTTTTCTCATTATTGGTCAAACAAGATATAAGCAGAGAGATGGAAAACATCTTAAGGGGCCACACACAACAGATTCAAGCATGAAATGCCCCAAGTTTCTAGAGCAAAGTAAAACATTTTACAGGATTTGTAACCAACATAGGGAGCCTTTTATCACTTTGCAGAAGTCTATGCCAAGAAAAAATTGCAGCTTTTTTTATTTTTTTAATGACACAGCATGCTGTTAATTTGGGTATAATGCCAAACAGCTCCACAGTGATATTCCAGAAAGACTTGTTTGGAAACCCTTCAATGTCTTCAATAAAATTGAATCTGAATGATTAAACCAATTTCAAAACCAATTGATTTAAAACTAATTTTATGCACAACATGCAGTTTTCTAACAAATATTTTTCACTACAACAGAGATACTAATGACATGCTTAAATCCAAGCATACATGTATCCTGTTCCTCGTGTTGTACACAAAACACACACATCTTTCTGGTACTACTCTTTCTGGACTACAGAGGAAGCTGAGACCTGAATCCTTCCTGCTTTGTGTCTTATTTCTATCATTAAACACAAAGAAACAAAGAAAAAAGAAAACAAAAAGAACTTCCTTTCCCTCAACCCTGAACTGTCTTTTAGCTATTCCAAGGTACTTCCAAAGGAATATATGGCAGGCAGACCTATGAGCATCTGGCAAGAAGCTTTATGGTCATCTGAGTCCAACCTGCAACACTACATAGGTCAGTGTCCCCCATTCCACCTCACAGATAGGCAAACATCTTGGAACTGCTCCTGCTGTAGTTTCTTGCCTATTCATCAAAGGTCATCTTCTCTTTTGCTGTCAGTTTTAAGTTGGCATCAAGACTCCAAACACAAAGACCCTTGCCTTTTCTGCCTAAATAGGTCAAGACTGGTTCAAAATCTCACCTGAAATCATGTTTGCTCTTGCATCTAGATGCTGCAAATAGGGTCTAGAATTCTGGTTTGTTTTCCTCCAAGATGCAATTTGTATAACACAACTTTTCACACCTGTGCAAATTGCCAGGGCAAACGCCAGTTGTTCTGCAAGTCCATACGATCGATCCAGTGGCATCGTGGGGCTGAGCAGGAAGGGGTCAGCAGCCATGTCTTGCCTGACCCAGCAACTGCCAGGTGCTAGGCAGCACCCTGCGAGAGCCAGGGAGACCCTGAGAGAAGAAACACTGCAGGAAGGGGGGTCCCACAAGCACCAACACCATGCTCCCACTGCCCCTGGTGGGTCCCTGCCTGCAGCCTGGCACAACCTCTGCTCCCATTCCCTGTGGGTGCCGGTGGCTCTCGGTGCCAGCATCCTCATGAGGGGCCACGAAGGGGGCAGGAAGGAAGAGAGAGAAGGGCCAAAAGCACCATCCCTAACCTGGAGGTGGGCGCGAGGCAGACTACAGGGACAGGAGCAGGGCAGAGAGCTGCCACGAGGTGGCCTGGGACAGGGAGGAAGAGAAGGGCCACACTTCACCCAGCATTGCCTCCTTGAATACGAAACGTCCCAGAAGATGTGTTCACACTGTCACAAAGCAGTGGCTTTCTGTACAGATTTACAGTTTTTCCTACAGACCCCAACAAATGACCAACCACACCCCAGCGTGCAGAGCACTGGAATGGTATTACATTACAGGAAAATACTATTGCTCCTCTGGAAAGTTGCATAGCTCAAAATCCGAGCTTTGTCATTAAAAAAGGCAGGCTACTCTGCCCAACACTAAGCAAAATTGTCCAACGCAGCCTGGTTCCTTAGACATTAATTGCAATGCAAAACAGAATTACAGTCTGATTTTTAACTGCTTCTGAACCCAGCAATTGGTAAAAATGTGTATTATATATATAATATATATATATGCTTTATTAAAAGTAATGCCTCACTTTTCATTATTTTTAAAATGTTATCACACTCCATCATATACATGCTGTGTGCATATAGCTATTACTCTCTTTTTATGCTGTTAAGCTAATGATAAGCCTGACAAAAAATTCCCTTTATTCCAGCAAGCCTCCAGACTTCAGCACAGCACAGTCAGTACAGGTATTCCATTAACCACTTCATACATCATGCAGAGATGGAAACGGTACCTCTTTTCAAGGAATAAGTGAAAGGTCAAAACCTCTCAGAGCCCATCATACACTGACTTGATTAAACTGCTGCCACCTTCCATTCACATCAAGAAAACAAACATGAATGTATAAAGTAAAATATAGTAAATTGGTGGCAAGATGGAGACCTGTCATGTATTTATTTGGCTCTCACAACTAAGTGAGCAAAACAGCAAAATGCAACAGTAAGAAATGTGAGATGCAAAAGGTTGAAAATTAGTTTTTTCTATCTGCCATAAAACTGTGTTAACAACTACCTCCCTCAGTTTCAGTGTCTATCTCTGAATTTGCACAGGAAACAATCCTGAAAGATTCATCAAAAATAAAGCAAATAAATTGTACTGGTTGAGAAAGCCAGGAGGCTAGTTCTTTTTTGTTCAGTTCGTGTTAACCCCTAAAAACTGGACTGTTGTTTTTTCTGGCGGTACTTTCAGGAAAAAAAACCAAAACACCTAACCAACTAAAACAGCAATATTACTGAACACTCTTTCTATGCTTTACAGATTGAATCAACATATGATATGCTACTTGGTTCATACAGCTAAGAGGAACCAAATCATATACTCCTTTACAGGCTGGATCTTGCTAATTCATGGGCATGGGAATACCTTACAAGAATCAATTTGTTCCTATAAGCAGAAATGCACATGTATTAAGCTGTTTCCCAGCTGAAAGCCAACATTTGTAGTATCTCTGTTTGTACAGCATCTAGCACATTTTTCCTATATTGATCTAAATAATGAGATGAGGCTTTTTATATGTAAACCCTAAAACGTTCATTCTTTCCCCCCACATGACTTTCAGACATGTTCACGTAAACTCAAACAGCAAATGACTTCACACTGTTATCCTTCCAGCAGTTATGATCTGGCCCTGAACATTAACATGAAGCAATATGAAGTTTCCTGTTACACATTTTATTGCTTTGAATCCAGCCTGAAACTTCACCTTAACCTTCTAAGTACTGCATTAATCACATCCTCGTTTTTTGCGTTGACATAAGGGTAGCATAAACGTACAGCAAACAATGATTCAATACTTCAGAAAACTTGAAACAATCCAATCTTTTGTCCTCTCTACTCACCCTTTTATAATTACACTTATATTAGTTCGTATCAAAACAAATCACTAGTTAATTACAGTGCTTTCAAATCAAGCAGAAAAAAAGCTTTTGAACACACAAAAATATTTTTGTCTAAGTTTAAGTTTCAAAACAGAAGCACAGAATCAGGCTGTTCCTCAATTTATTTTGAAGCATTCAGAAGTTGCTTCAAAATCTGTTTTTTGCTTTCTTGTTAACTTTTAAAGCATCTTAAAATCACTTGGGAAAAATATTTAAAAAAAAAATCATTGTTCAGAAATTAAGGAAAAAATGTTCTACTGTGCAATTCATTCTTTTATGCCTTTATTCCTTCATGGCCTGTAAGGATTTGAAAAAATGTATATATCCTTTCCAAGAATTTCTCAAGCTAGAATAAAACTGCATCCCTGCTATAAACTTTGGTAGGATTGTTGAACAATTACAAAATGACACAAAAAGGAACATATTTCCCACAACACTGCAAAGATTTTAAAGTAATTTCTATTAATACTGTAAAGAACTTTTTTTTGGATTCATTCCTACTACGTTCTTGTAGAAAAGCCCTATGGGACTGAAGAAGTTGTTCAGGATATTAGTAATACTTAATTTTGAAACTACAAAGACATTTCATTTTACCTGAAAGTTCAACATTAAGTTTCCAAACTGCATTGAAAAATGCAGAGGATTTCTTACTGAAGTTAATTGTAATTTTTCCATTAATTAGAGTGGGAACTATAAATGGTATACAAACATCATTGTTCACAAAATATAATTATTAAACTTTGTTTATTTAATTGATTTTATTTTTAACACCCTAAAGATAGGTTAAAGCAGATTATCTTTTTAATAGGTTTGTGTCATTTTCAGAGGGAAGATGCTGATCAAAGCCTTTAGTTATTACTTCAGTTCATTCTGCTAATTGAACCCTACACATTGCTTGTAAAAAACTTGTTTTATACAGATGTTTTATTCAGATGTTTAAAAAAAAACAGCAAGATCATCTGAGGAATTTTAGAAAGACTATTACTGTTATTAAAAAATTTTTATGTATTTAATATAGCCAGCTGGAAAATAACATAAAACTAATTGAAACAGTTTTATAAACCATTTCACATACAACTCTCAGATTTTACAAAAGCTCAGTAGAGCTAGAAATGATTTCTAGATTCATCTCCTTCTCCCAGAAAATAATGAAATTTTTGGCAATGTAAACTGTGGTAAATCTAAAACTTCAGATTTCCATTAATCCGGATAAAGAAAATTAGCAAATAACACAGCTTAAGTATAACACGATGTATTTAAAATACAAATGGTTTATAACCTGGATACTAGATAGTCATTAATAGCAGCATCCAAACAAATTCCTAGAACTGTATCTATACCAGTGCCTAAGTACCTGAGCCTTAACTGTACTCCCATGTCTCAGTGGGATTACTCCAGGAGTGAAGTTACTCCCTGCGTCAGCATCTGTTAAATGAGATCCATAATTACAGCTGGCAGTTGGAAAACTGAAGCAAGAAATGAATTAGCATTTCAAATATTTCAGTATATATACTATTCCCATGTCACCAATTACAATCCCATCTGTACAAAATTGTGCCAAAATACTCAGATTTTAATATCCTTCCCTTTCATCAAAGTTTTCTACTTTGCTCACATTAAAAAGTAAATTTAAAAGGCTGGTTCCTTAGCACCAACCTATCAAATGGTCAGCATTGCTATCACAAGCAACAAGGCATTAATATAACACAAACTACTTGCTAATGCTGGAGTGACTTCATTTCAACAGAAGTATGGTTTTTACTATTTTTGAGTTCTTCACCATTTATCCATTATGGCTTTTTCTCTTACAGATAAAAGAAATAATGTGAATATGCTATCTGACAAAAGCAAACAGGAAGGTAAGTTATCTTAAAAATGAGCTTTCCCTATCAACTTAGCCCTACTCTCAGTTCTTTCCTCTTGCTCCCCCCCAACGCATTTTTTTTTTCTCTCCTGCTTCTGTGGTAATACCAATTCACTATAGGACTTATAAAACTGAAGATAATAAAATTCTCAAATAATACATATGCTGTTAGAAAAGAAAGCTGGAGCAGCCCCAGTTCATTTTTTTAAACAGAAAACTTATCTCAGGGCAAGAACAGTCCAAAACTATAAGCAAACATTTTTATAAAATCTGTTCTGCGTTTTTGAAGAATAAAACTCTCCCTATTGGAGTGGCTGTTTCTTGTCAGAGGGTCTCAGAAAATGATTATAGTTCAAGTCAAGATAGCCAAGATAGATAGCCGCTTTATTCAATTAAATGGAAAATTCAGCATACTATTATTTGTTATACTTATGCATTAATTTCCAAAAACACACTGTGAGATAACAGTATGGGAACCACAGAAAGTTTTAGTATAATACAGAAATTTTACAAGTTATCATAGAACAAGTTTTACCTATGGGAAAAGAAAAAGAAAGCTCTGAACTGAAAAAGCCAAATAACAATAAAAAACAGTAATTTCATCTGTTTTAAGAATGGCCTGAGACCCCCCTACTTTGCAGCCTCTCTATACTTTTTTAAGATAAATTGTATGAAAATGTCTCAACTCAGTATTTCAATAAAATATAATGGAAATTCTATAATTAGATTAAAAAATAGATCTATGAAAATAAAGAAATATACAGCAGCTTTATCTTAAAACTCATGTTAATTTGAACTAAAATAACTTGATTTCATTAAAACTGATTGTTTTAAGTGCTGTACAAAGGTACGCAATTTACACACACATATCTCCAAGAACTATTCTTCAGAAGCAGACAGTTCGAAAAAGTTTCAGAGACAGTAAGTTTGAGAAAAATGTCATGAATGAAAAAACAACAAACAGAATACTTTCATCTGTGTCACATTTCAAAGTTTTATTTTATATTACTAATTTAAAATGTAGTGATGCATATGAAATAAATAGCTGTCGACTCCACAAGTCCTTGCTCCCAGGAGTCGTCCCACCAGCTTGAATACATTTTCTCAGGTAAGCAGGACTAGCTTTAAGTATAGACATTTGGAAAATCACTACCCCCCCCCCGAAATATTTATGAAATATGTTAAAACAGCAGACATGCCTTGACTGGGTATAACACTTCTGTTATGACAGAGTATGTTTACTCTTCAGCATTGTACTTAAAAGCCTACGTCAATGTAAAGCTCTATTGTAACTTTCCACGGAAAAATATTTTACAGTATGCCTCAAATCCTGCGAACTAATGCGAACCCAAAGACTTGAGCACAGACACTGCTATGAATTGTGTTGTTCAGTGCCAGAACTCTGTACAATAATATCAGCTTATTACACTTATTATGAGGCTCGACATTTGCCATGCAAATAAATTTAATCACAACTTACTTTCTTCACTACTTGGACAAATTGTTTTTCTTTATTATAAATGCCTAAGCTGTTTTGTAGGTAACTGATGACCTTAGTCTTTGCAACAAAATCTCATAAAAGCAAAGGTTTGTACTTTTCAAATATCATCTAAAGTCATTTTATACTAAGGGCACACACACATTAAATAACTGAATACTTAGGGTTTAAGTACATCTGAAATACTGTGTTTCTGTATATGAAATGGACAAGGGGAAGAGGCAAAGACACTATAAAGAATTACACAAATGTTAATGTTTCCTCTGTCTTGTTCATAGCTTAAAATATAAAGCTGTCAGGCAGGTAGTTTATCAACCAGAGCATTCAGAAATAAGCATACAAAACACAAAGCAGTCACCAGACAGGAAAAACAGTAAAATCTAAGAACTTATTCACTGGATGACTCATACCATTTTGTGACAGAGGAATACTTTTATTTAACAACCTGGTATTCCTTTAACGGAGACAAACAGCTAAATCAGAAGCAACATAATAGGAAGACACACAAGATGACCATTTCTTTCCTCACAGAATAAAAAAACAAACAAAACCAAACCCCCAAACCATTATCATGTGAAACAGAAAAGATCTTCTCCAAACACAAAGTCAACACGCGGACAAGCAGGTGTTTGCATTCTCTGCAGTTTAACTCATGGATTTCATTGTGTGCTTCATAGAAAGAAAAACAGTTTCATTTGGAGATCTTACAGGGAAACAAAGAATTTCAACAAGGAGTCCCGATAAACATCTTACACTGTTAAACATCTTCACCAGAAGAGAGAGAAAAATCTACCCTGTTGTAAGCAACCGTGGACATCTTCTGTTCCCTGATAAATATTTGTCTTTGTCTTTTGTGATAAGGTCTGCTGCCTTCGCTTCACACAAAAAGGGCCTGGTTGCTTCTGTATAGAAAACATTTAATTAAGATCATTTCCGATTTTCTAGCCCCCTGCGTGCTGAAGAAAAAGGCAAGCAATAAGGTAGAAAAACCGGCACCCGCTGGCCGTAAGCAGAGTCGGACAAACGTCCTGCAGCTCCCAGGCAAGGAAACATGGGCCCCCCTGCCGGCTGCCGACGGCGAGGGAGCCAGCCCCGCGGGCCGCCGCCCGCCGCCGCC